>NW_026688620.1:0-22506 GCF_030445035.2 Dasypus novemcinctus
TCCATGGGCAAGCGAAGCTCTTAGCCCAGGGCCTGGAACAGAGGAAGCCTGCAGTAGGAGCCCTCTTGCCATCTTTGTATTTCACACTTCCCTGGCTTCCAAAAGGAATCTTGGGAAGTCTCTAGACCAGGACACAATTAGGCCTGTCCATTTTCATTGGTCTGCAGCCAAACGAGAAAAGTAATTTTTAGATGTGGTACACACACATACAGTGTGTGAGATACTTTACAAAGTTATCATTTACCGCTTTTTATTGATTGCCTTTACTCTGATATTTTTGTCCTTTCTACCAGGTTTTTCTTAAAGTTAACATGTTCTTTCTTTTGCAAGAGACTATTGTGTTGTTGTTTTTTTAAAGATTTATTTATTTATTTATTTACTCCCCACCCCGGTTGTCTGTTCTCTGTGTCTATTTGCTGCATCTTCTTTGTCCGCCTCTGTTGTCAGAGGCACGGGAATCTGTGTTTCTTTTTGTTGCATCATCTTGCTGCGTCAGCTCTCTGTGTGTGAGGCGCCATTCCTGGGCAGGCTGCACTTTCTTTCGCGCTGGGCGGCTTTCCTTACTTGCGCGTGGGGCTCCCCTACGCAGGGGACACCCCTGCGTGTCAGGGCATTCCTTGCACGCATCAGCATTGCGCGTGGGCCAGCTCCACACGGGTCAAGGAGGCCCGGGGTTTGAACCACGGACCTCCCGCGTGGTAGACGGACGCCCTAACCACTGGGCCAAGTCCGCTTCTGAGACTATTGTAGTTACATGGCAATAGAAGTTGTTTTCAAATGTTCTTACTTGACCAAATTAAAGGGTGGCATCTCCATGCCAATTCTATTTATTTTGGAAATTTTACTGTATGCTGGGTCCTAAGTGTGGATGACTATGATACCTGGCTGTCTGGGATTTTGGGGCCCCACTGGAGTTTATGGGATGGCTGGATGTCCGCTACGTAGTCTCTTCACCCACTTACATTCTTCTTCTAGATAATGTCTTAGGACGGAAAGCCGGGGACCTGCAAGGGAGGGATGGGGCGTAGAAGGAAGCAGGAATAATAAATATTGATGACTAATGTTAATTTCAGTCATATAGTATTAGTATTAATAGGAGTAGAAAATAAGGCCAAATTTAAAATAAAATACAAGTTTTCAATGTAAGTATGGATGATAAGGAGGGCTACTCTAATGAGTATATCAATGTGCGAATGATTTGTTAGTAATAACATGAATGCATTTTAAATATTAAATGCTTCTGTCCCTTCAGTGTTTGCTGTCCCTTGTTTGCAAATATACATGGAGCTTTAGGCATTCCTTTTTTTTTTTTAAACAAATCAATTTTATTATTTGGACATTCCTTTTAAGAAATATTTAATACCACAGGGAAAATGCCGATTTTCCATAATTAAATCAGTCTAAATCGCTGCTTGGGTTATACTTTCTTCCTTCCACTGTTAAGTGATACAATTTAAAAATGTAGAAGAACTAAGGTCCTCTTTTTGTCCTCTCAGGATTTCCTGGCTAGAGTACAGGACTCTGAGATACAAGTCTTGCTTTCAGCTCCACTGTCATTTTACTGTATAATGGAAAAATTGCTTAGGCTGCCTCTGTTTCCCTTTTTATAAATTTGAGATAGTATAATTTATTACTAATTACCATCATCAAGGGTGTTCATGAAAACAGATTATTAAAGACAACAGCCTTTTATACTGGAAGAGTAGTAATCTACGTATTGGAAGGTCATATAGCTAACCATACCATGTTTTTAAAAAAATTTAATTTCTTAAATTTTTTTAGGGAGGCATAGGGGACTGAACCTGGAACCTCTTACATGCATAGCAGGTGCTCAGCCACTGAGCTACACCCACCCTGCTTTTTCCTTTTTAAAATTTTTATTTTTTAAGGAACACGCCATGTTTCTAATAAATAATTAATAGTGCAAGGAAAGAATAAAAACTGGGATGAGTAATTTTATAATTATTTTGTTAATAACAAAAAGAATTAAAATAATTAATAACAGCTACCATTTATCAAGCATTTTTTAGGGACCGGGCATTGAGCTAAAAGCTTTATTATGAAGGTTGTCTGATTTAATCTCTATAGCATCCTTTTAGGCAGATACTCTCACTGCCTTCAGCTCACAGTTCACGCACCTGGGGCTTTTCGAGATAATTCCCCATGAGTAACAAATGCCAGGCTGGGGGCTCCTGGGAGCTGGGCACCCCCTGTTCCCAGGGAACGGACTGTGCTGACGGGGCTCCAACACCTAATAAGGCAATATTTCCTTTTTATTCCTCTAGTTTCTTTAAATAAAGAATCCTTAATTTCCCTTTGTCTTTTGTCATGTGACTTTCATTTCCTGTTTGGGGTTTTCTGTTTTTCTCACTCTGGACCTCCAGCGCTGCCCTGCCTCATCTCTCTTTTTGGCCCAAGTTCCAGTTTTAGTGCCCTTTCCTTGGTGTTTCAGTTCCTCCCGGTGCCTGTGTTTAGCAAGTGAAGTTACCTTTTATGGCTGATGTCTTCTTTTCACTGAAGCTTTTTCAGGGTTCCTACATTCTTTTGATATACACGTATTTATCTGAATGGGGTTTTCTTTGGAGCTCACTGGGTTGGAGTTCAAAAAAGAGTTTTCTCATTTTAGTGCTATAATGTACTTATATTTTACTACAAAGGATTGTAGCATATCTACAGGATTTTGTTTGCTTTTTTAAAGAAAGGATAAACAGTGACAGCAAGAAGAGGGACTGAATGTCATCCCACGGAGGCGTGGAGAGAAGGACCCATGGCCTCTGCTGATGACTTACTAGTTGGAAAATTCTGGGCTATTCGTATGACTTCAGTCCATAGAATACCAGAACTCAGAAACTGAAATTATCCTCACAAGATTATGTGTTTTGTTAGGTAAACTTTGTTTCATTTAGAAACAAGGACTTTTTCTAGCCAGTGGTGTGCTTTGACCCTTATTATTAGGGATTCAGGTTCTGAGTGGCTTAATGAACTGGCCATGGCAGCAGAGCATTTGGAAATAAACACCAGACGGGGAGCTGGGAGACCTACCTAGTCCAGTAGGGGTTTTCCCAGCTGTGTAACCTCAGACAAGTTGTCCAACTCCTCTGTTTCTTTACTAGCTTGTTTCTTAACTGGTAAAATGAGTTAAAAGGATTAGGTGGTCTACCACTGAAGTCCTTTCACGCTTTACAATTCAATTCAGTACTTTCCCCCCTTTTTTTTCATGAATCTATCCCATACAAACTTGGAAAATCCTCATTACTAAAAGAAAACTCTGGGATGAAGAAGACTTCCATTAGTAACTCCAGCCTGGCCACAGTTAGATCTTGGTAACTAGTACTTCAAGCTCCTCACGTGCGTGCATATCGCCGACGACCTTCTAGAGAACGTGAAATTCTGTTGCAATGTCCCTTCATAATTGTAACTATAGCTGAGTCAAATACCTTGGTTAGAGATTACCTGAACAGAATTTACAGAAAGCAACGTACTTGGGAATTTGGTTGTTGTTATTAAATGGCAGTTTTACTGTTTAACCAGAAATAGTAGATGCCGAAAGTCTGCCTGTCTTTGAAAACACTCCAAAACTGAGCTTCTGTGGCTGAAAAAGATCATGCAGATGTTAGGCAAAATGTTCAGAGAAAACTTGGTACCCTGGGAAAGTTATTCTGACTTCACTATCTAGAAATATATTTTCTTAAAGAAATAACTAAGGACAAAGACTATATAGTACACATTTCTAGATAATGCAGTGTTCACGGGATTTTAAAGTTGTGAGGGCTCTTGATGGTTGTAGCAGTTTGATATGGTTATGAATTCCAAAACTGGATATTGGATTATGCTTGTAATCTGATCTGTATGTGGGTATGATTGAGTTATGATTAGGTGGGTGGGGACTCACAGATAAAAGGCATGGCAAAGAACAGAGTTGAAGGATTTCTGATGTTGGAGCTTTGATGTTGGAATTCGATGCTGAAGACCTGGAAAGTAAGCTCACAAAGGAAAGAGAAGCCAGCCCCAGGAAAAAAGCAACCTTGAACCCAGAGAAAAGCAAGCCCCAGGAACGTAGGAACCCAGGAAGCCTGAACCCTCACAGACGTCAGCAGCCATCTTGCTCCAAATAGACATTTTGCCTAACATCTGCATGATCTTTTTTAGCCACAGAAGCTCAGTTTTGGAGTGTTTTCAAAGACAGGCAGACTTTCGGCATCTACTATTTCTGGTTAAACAGTAAAACTGCCACTTTACAACAACAACCAAACTCCCAAGTACATTGCTTTCTGTAAATGCTGTTCAGGTAATCTCTAACCAAGGTATTTGACTCAGCTATAGTTACAATTATGAAGGGACATTGCAACAGAATTTCACATTCTCTAGAAGGTCGTTCGTGATATGCACACATGTGAGGAGCTTGAAGTACTAATTACCAAGTAACTTATGCTTTATAGTCTGGTATCTGTAAGCTCCTACCCCAAATAAACACCCTTTATAAAAACCAACCAATTTCTGGTATTTTGCGTCAGCACCCCTTTGGCTGACTAATACAATGGTCATCTAGTGTAGCCTTCTACTCAGCCTACTACTTCTAGGAATTGCCTTCCTAACCTTCTTGTCTTTGGTTATCTATCCCCTGCTCTAACATGCCCTGTGACAGGGAGCTTTCTGCCTGATAATGTAGAGCATTCCCTGGAAAGACAGCCTTATTTATTGAGAGACTTCTGTAAATAATCCTTGGGCTAGGTTTTGTGGAAGCCACTCTGAGTTGCTAATTGTAGCATATACTTACTTACTTTTGCAGCTGCCTCCTTACATTTGTCAGTTGGGGGGCAAGAGTGCAAATGGAGACCCTTGTGCCATATGTCTAAATATGTAGATGTTATAAATCAAGCTAACAAACAAGTAGAACATGTTCTCCATTTCTACCTTGTCAAATACACCTTCATAGCACCCAAGTTGTAAATAGGTAAAAGCTATGTTTTTTGTATAAATGAGATCCAGAAAATATGTAAGACAACAATTTCATTACCATTGGATATTTCTGGGTGACCTGTTGGTGAATTGACAGTGTTGGATGAACAATAAAATAAAGACATATGTAATTCATAAATATTATGAAATTGCCTTTATTTCAGTGAGATCACCAGGTAAATTGCTATAATCAAACTTTTCACATAATTTATGTACAATTGACAGTAATGATATTAAGGACTCAAAGTGAAATGGAATTATATTAAAGGGGAACACATTTCATCAAAAAGTTATTTTCTTCTAAATTATTTGCAATTATCTATTAAACAAAAAGTATAAATAAAATGTAAATTATAATAATGTATATAAAATTTGAAATAAATTCTTTAAAGTTGAATTTCTATTGCATTAAAATTTTAAGTCAATCTTAAATTAAAAAAAAATAAAAGTATTCACAATTCTAGCATTCAATGTCCATAGTGTTGCCAATGTCAAGACTCAGTATCAGGGAAGCGGATTTGGCTCAACTGATAGAGTGTCCGCCTATGGGATGCTCAGGGGTTCACACCCAGGGCCTCCTGACCCACGTGGTGAGCTGGCCCTCATGCAGTGCTGATGCGCTCAAGGAGTGCCGTGCCTCACAGGGGTGTCCCCTGTGTAGGGGAGCCCCACAAGCAAGGAGTGCACCCTGTAAGGAGAGCCACCCCATGCAAAAAAAAGTACAGCCTGCCCAGGAGTGGCTCTGCACACACAGAGAGCTGATGCAGCAAGATGATGCAACAAAAAGAAACACAGAATTCTGGTGCCGCTGACAAGAATGCAGGTAGACACAGAAGATCATACAGTGAATGGACACAGAGAGGAGACAATTGGAGGCTGGGGGGAAGGGGAGAGAAATAAATAATAAATCTTAAAAAAAAAAACTCAGTAGCACTTCTTGATGCATGTAATGTCTCGATCTGCATCTCTACAAATATAGATGGGCAACAGTTGAGCATGCCATGCTAATTCTTAAGTACCTCTGGGATTATGAATTGGAGCACAAAGAGAAGCAAGAGAATTCATTCCCAGCATAATCAAGAAAGGCTACTTCTTCACACAGTCATCTATTGCATTCATGGTATTGGAGAAGGATTTGATGGGTTAATTTATGACTTTTTTCTTAACTTCAGGACATCCACTCAAATCTTGCTCTTACTCCACAGCAATGTTAGACTCTGACATTAGTAGTAGGGTAACTTACAAACTGTACAGCAAGAGATGTGGCAAAACGTTTCCCTGGGACCAGAATTGTGGAAGCCACTGGAGCCAGGGTTAGGGAAAGGGGCTGTGCCGTGTCAGCGCTGAGCACTGGATCCCGAGGCAGAGGAGACCACGTGTTCTTTACGACGTGTGTGTGTTGTGTGTGTGCGCTCTTCTTACCTGGGACTCAGGGCAGTACCACCATTCTGTTTAAACTCAAACGTGAAATGATCATATACTAGGTCTCTTAGCCAATTCTGTATTTGGACTATTAATCTTTGTATTTTAGTTGTCTTAGGACACGAGTACCATGTACAAGTTCAGCACTTTTTCTTATGCTTAAGGGCTTCTATTTCAAATGCAAAACACATTTTATACACCAAGAGAAGAATAGAGAAATGAATAGATTTTTTAAAATTTTCAAACAGTTTTATTGAGATATGTTCACATGCCAAACTATCCAAAGCATTAACCAATGGCATCCCCCTCCTTGTAGCTTCTAGCTTGCTGTCTGCTCTGTGTCCATTTGCTGTACATTCTTCTCTGTCTGTATTTATTATTTCTATTTATCCACCCCCCCTTGCGACTTGCTTGTTGTCTGCTCCCTGTGTCCATTGCTGCACGTACTTCTGTGTTTTTGGTTTGTCTCCCTTTTTGTTGCATCACCTTGCTGCGTCAGCTCTCTGCGGCACTTGTGGGCCAGGTGGCACTTCGTGGCACTTGCAGGCGAGCTTGCCTTCACAGGGAGGCCCCGGGATGCGAACCCAGGGCCTTCCATATGGTAGATGGGAGTTCAATTGATTAAGCCACAGCCGCTTCCCAAATGGCTTTTATATAATAAGTGTTGCGCATTCATCACAAAAAATTTTAGAACAATTTCATTGTTCCAAAAAGAAAACTCCATACCCCATTAATTGTTACCTCTCAATACTTCTATCTTTTCCCAGCCCTACATAACCACTAATCTAATTCCATCTTTAAAAATTGATTTATATTTGCATTTCATATAAGTGGAATCATACAAAATGTAGTACTTTGTGTCTGGTTTCTTTCACTTAGCATAATTTTTTTTTTGCCTGATAGTAATATCCTGTAACATTAACATACATTTGTTGTTTCAAAGAAAAAGTCTTACATATGCAATATCACCTATATTCGTATTTCATGAGGTTTCAATATGCTGTACAGCCCCATGTTAAAGTTTTTAGCTTTCCTTCTAGTAATATACATAACTTTAGACTTTCCCATTCAACCACTGTCATACCCATACAATAGCACTGCTCATTATAAACACTATGATGTGCTTTCACCTTTTCTATTTATTTCCAAAGATTAACAACCTTTTTTCTAATACTTCACAGGTTGACCCTCAGCTTTCCATTCTCTAAACTTCTATTTTCTGATTACCCATATTCTAGTTATTAGCTTTATGAGTTTACATAATATATTTAGTTCGTAGTAAAGCAATCATTCAGTATTTGTCCTTTTGTGTCTGGCTTGTTTCATTCAACTTAATGTCTTCCAGGTTCATCCATGTTGTCACATGCTTCACGACTTCATTTCTTCTTTCCACTGCATAATATGCCATTGTGTGGATACACCACAGTTTGCTTATCCATTCATCTGTTGATGGACACCTGGGTTGTTTCCATCTTTTGGCGACGGTGAATCCCGCTGCTGTGAACATTGGTGAACAGATGTCTGTTCATGTCACTGCTCTCTATTCTTCTGGGTGTATACCCAGTAGTGGTATTGCTGGGTCACATGGCAAGTCTGTATCCAACTCCTTTAGGAACTGCCACACAGTCCTCCACAGTGGCTCTACCAAGAAATGAATGGATCTTATATTGAGCAACAAGAACCAAATCCCTATAATTTCATCATATTGCACATTTGACACATTTGAGTCTTTGTTTCTCTCCACCTCCATTAATCTGTGACCTACATCCACCAAAAAATTGGAAGTTAGACTCCAAAGGCAGAGCAAAGACAGCTAAGAACCTTCTCATACCCCTGTAAGGGAAAACCGTCTGTTTCTTTATACTTAGGCAACTACTTTTCCTTATACTTTGATATCATCTTCACAAATGAACAAAACATAAAATAGACTGTGATACCAATACTGATTTGCTTGTGCATAGGATAGTGAGGCAGGAGGGAAATGTGAAAAGTGAAATGGCTTGACTTTATTCGACTGGAAAGTTAGGGAATGATTGATTGGGCCAACACTATAGCACTGAAGAATAAATAAGCTCTTTTGCCCCAAAGAGACAAGCTAGTGCTCCTCCTAAGCATATGATGACTTAAGGAAGCAGCCTAAAATGAGGTTAGGCAACCTATCACATGGCCAGAGAAGCAGAAGGCTTTGGCTCCCATGTGAAAAATGGAAATTCTGATAAACTGTTATTTACTTCATAAAGGAATTTGCAAAGGCAAAATAGAGTGGGGGGAAAAAGAGGCTTAATGCTTAAATGGGGGCAATTCAAGTACTGTTATTTAAGTAATTCAAAGTATAGACCCAGGAAGCGGACTTGGCTCAAGGGATAGAGCGTCCGCCTACCACATGGGAGGTCCACGGTTCAAACCCTGGGCCTCCCTGACCTGTGTGGAGCTGGCCCACGCATAGTGCTGATGTGCGCAAGGAGTGCTGTGCCAAGCAGGGATGCCCCCCCTGTGTAGGGGAGCCCCACGCGCAAGGAGTATACCCCATAAGTAGAGCCACCCAGTGTGAAAGAAAGTTCAGCCTGGCCAGGAGTGGCACTGCACACATGGAGAGCTGACGCAGCAAGACAACGCAACAAAAAGAGACACAGATTCCCAGTGCTGAGGACACAGAAGAACACACAGCAAATGGACACAGAGAGCAACAACTGTGGGGGGGAAGGGGAGAGAAATAAGTAAAAATAAATCTTTAAAAACACACACACACACAAAAACCAAAGTATAGACCCATAAATTGGAAGGAGCTTCAAAGGCCAGTGAGCCCCTCCGTTTCCGGGGGTGGGGGGGGGGTGGGGGGAACTGAGAGGTGAGGAGACTTAGTCCAGGTCTAGCAGAAAAGCACCAGTATTAGAATTCACCTCTCCCCCAAAAGTGTGGGCAAGTGAGCACTGTCCCCCTAATACTTTTCTTTTTTCTTAAAGATTTATTCTATTTATTTCTCTCTCCCCCCCCGCCCCCCCCCCCCATTGTCTGCTCTCTTGTGTCCATTCGCTGTGTGTTCTGCTGTGTCTGCTTGCATTCTCAACAGGCAGCACGGGAATCTGTCTCTTTTTTGTTGCATCATCTTGCTGTGTCAGCTCTCCACATGTGTGGTGCCACTCCTGGGCGGGCTGTGCTTTTCATGCGGGGTGGCTCTCCTTGCGGGGTGCACTCCTTGTGTGTGGGGCACCCCTACATGGGGGACACCCCTGTGTGGCACGGCACTCCTTGCACATAGCAGCACTGCATGTGGGCCAGCTCCACACGGGCCAGGAGGCCCTGGGTTTGAACCCTGGACCCTCCATATGGTAGGCAGATGTTCTATCAGTTGAGCCACATCCACTTCCCCCCAAATACTTCTGGCCCAAAGCTATGGGGAGGGACCAGGTGGTGTGGAAAGGCAGTATCACATTGAAACACATCACACACACCCACACGCACACCAAGCATGCAGATGTCAGATCATGCCTATTCCAAAGAAGGAAGGAGAAGTGGTAAGAGAAGGAACAAGAGCTGAGAGCCTTGTTTGATGCATTTCAAACTTTTGGTGATAATAACTTTGTAGCTCTTTGCTAGTCATTCAGATTCACTTAACAAGAATTTACTGGGTGCTTTTCATGTTCCTAAGGACTATGGATTCAAATACGAAAAGACAATTCCTCACTTGAGCACACAGTATAGGGGAGGAGATGAGTAAGTAGAGAGGGCAAGCAGGTTTAGTGTCGCATGCTAATATTACAGTTAAATGGACAGTTGGTTTTTAGAAAGCAAAGATTTAAAAATCATTGTACTGAACCAAATCTTCAATTTTCCAGTTTCTAAAACACTTAAGAATGCTTTATTTCTGTTCCATCTCCCAATGAATCTAACACTAAGAAATCTCAAGTCACTTGAACAAGGAATATTATCAGTTCTCTGCATAATTAGATAACATAAATATGTACGAGAGCTTTTCACTAGGTCAACTGAGGTGTTAGTTTATGCTTCTGAATACTGATGGGACTATGGAAAGGTCACTGTTGTAACAACTAAGTCACAGTTGTTAGCTATTTTTTTTCTCTCCCCTTCCCCACCCCGCCATCCCCCCGATTGTCTGCTCTCTGTGTCCATTTGCTGTGTGTTGTTCTGTGTCCGCTTGATTCTTGTCAGCAGCACCAGGAATCTGTGTTTCTTTTTTTTTTTTTAAAGATTTATTTATACCCCCCTCCTCCCCCTCCCCCCCCCACTGCTTGTTCCTATTCTTTTGCTGTCTTCTCTGTGTCCATTTGCTGTGTGTTTTTTCTGCATCCGCTTGTCTCTCTTTTTTTTGTTGCATCATCTTGCTGGGTCAGCTCTCTGCGGTGCATGGGCCATCAGCTCTCCATGATGCATGGGCCAGCTTTGCCTTCACAAGGAGGCCCTGGGAGGCAACCCAGGGCCTCCCATATGGTAGACAGGAGCCCAACTGATTGAGCCACAGCTGCTTCCCCTGTGTTTCTTTTTGTTGTGTCAGCTCTGTGTGTGTGTGGTGGCACTCCTGGGCAGGCTGGACTTTCTTTCGTGCTGGGCGGGTCTCCTTACAGGACACATTCCTTGAGCGTGGGGCTCCCCTACACGGGGGACATCCCTGTGTGGCAGGGCACTCCTTGCACACATAAGCACTGCACATGGGCCAGCTCCACACGGGTCAGGAGGCCCAGGGTTTGAACCTTGGACCTCACATGTGGTAGGTGGACTCTCTATCCGTTGAGCCAAATCCGCTTCCCTGCTGTTAGCTATTAAGATCACATGGCTATCGATTTACTCTTAGATATAAGTTGACAAGCTAACTATCCTTATTGTTTTATGTGACTTTTTAAATATGGCACAGAGCCTAAGAACTACATGCAGAAAATGCAAGCTTCAAACAATTGACAATTCCATTCTTTATAGATTTTTCTAAGTTTGCTAAATTTGGAAAAACTTTAAAAAAGAAAAACCCAAACATCTACAATGTAGACTCACAAAAATTACTTCTAAATAAGTAACAGTTCTACTTACAGGAATTCATCATTCATTACTTCAGATATCATTGTTTATATATCACATCAAGTTCGAGAAAAACATTTTTCCCTTTTTAAAGAGTTAACATTAGTCATGAAAAATAAAAAGAGCTGATTATATATTTTTTTATAGCAATGGTAATTGTAGATTTCCTTGTGAAGTAATATTATTTCACTGAATCTTCATTTAATATACGGTAATGTATTTTGGGCTGGAATAAAAATGCTAGCATGAATGCTATTGAGCTACCATGGTATGTTCTAGACTTTGATTTGAAGAATTTTTAGACGTTATTAAAGACAGTAGAAATCCTAACATAGTAATAACTAGCCTATAAGAGGCAGACAGGCAATTTATTACCTTGAAAAATTACTCAATAAGTTTTCTGGAAAAGAGCAGTTAATACTGTATAAATAGAATTCTACTTTTAAAATTTTAAATTTGAGGGTGCCAGAGGGACTTAGCTGTATTCATGTGAATAAACATATCCTAGTAGGCACAAAAGAGTCACACAAAATTTTATCTTCTTAAAGGTTAGCTCAAAAGCTGTTTAAAAATATATCTCTTTCCAATGCTTATTCAATGAGTGAACAATAGGTTGAACAATGCAAACACTCAAAGGGTTAGAAAAATTATACTTTATTTTCCATTAAGAACTATTCTCAATGGAAAGTATAGCAAATAAAAGGAGAGGGGGTGACTTTGTCAAAATGGAGAACTATGCAGGTGGTATGGTGAATTCTTAACCATGGCTGAGGGATGATATGGGATGTATAACTGAAAGTCCTGGGTAGTTGTCCAATCTTACTAGTTTTCAATTGTATGCAATCTCAATTATTACTATAAGTCTGGTTGTAGGAAATAAATGGTTATGGAAGATTGCCTGAAGGATGTGATATGTTGAATTTTACCTGTAGAATACAGGGCCATCAGAAAGTTTTCTCTCTAGATTATATTCATAGTCAGCTTAATGGGTGGGCCAGAAGATCCAATATATAGGCACTAAAACATTATTGGAAATGTAGCGCATTCGAGAAAAAAATGCATTTACTGATATTCTTCTTAAGAATTAAAGTAGGAAGTGATAGTCTGATGAGCCTTTTGGGATGAGGCATGAGACCCCAAATGGACACACTCCAGTGACAACACTTGCTAAATAGTCTCCTAAGGATTTTTTTAAAAATCAGCTTTATTGATACATATAATAAAGCATACAAGCTATCCAAAGTATACAATGAGTGGGCATTGCTAACTTTTTATGGTGTTTCCCCCTTCGGTTTATTCATTCATTCGTTCAATAAACCTCTCTCCCTTTCTCAATTTTCCCATCCTGCTTCTCCCCCTTGCCACTGTTTCTTCCTTCTTTCCTCCTCTGGGAAAATCCAGTATGAAAACCTGTATTTACCCAAAAGACAAATCAGGAGCATAATTATTCCCTTTGAGCCTACATGCCAAAAGACAGTTCCCTCCTCTACTATGGACAGCTGTGGTATTCTATTTAAAAGTTAACTACTGACAATCTTAAGGGTAAAAAGTAGGGAAAGAACTGTGAAGAGTAGTTAATCAGCTGAACAGCATTTCAAAGGGTGGTGAGAAGAGGGTGTAGTAAGAGACATTTAATTAACCTCTCAAAACCTAGATACCTCCCTGTCATTAGGGGTTTTTTCCCTCCCTTTACCTCATGCAAATGCCACTTTCTCTACTTCTTTCTTTTTTTGCTTTGTCTTCTTTCTCTCTTCCTCACTTATACGGTCACAACACAGACTTGAAATATTCTGTATTTTCATATTTGCAACATTTTCTTTAGCCTTTACTTTTAGTTTTCTATTATGGGTGTATTGAACCATTTATCTGTCTCTTCTTTTTAAAGTGCTTTTTACTGCTACATGGTCCTCAATTTAAGTTTTCCTGTGGAACAGCAGACGTGGATGGAGAAGTTCTTTCGGCCCAGCTTACAATGGCAAACTCCTTGTGTATAATTTGAATAGTCTAGTTCAGTGTGGGTGGAGCTAAGAAACACCAGCAAGAGATGGAGAAGCAGCGGGGCTGGTTGGGGCAGGAAGGCTTCACTCCCCCAGCCTGAAAGAGCTCTTGTGCGAAGCCGGAGAGGGGTGGTTGTGTGGGGGAGCCGAGGTGGGGGACCAGGGGCACTGCCCACCGCGGTCCAGCCGCACCTCTCCTAGCCCCCTCCTCTGATTTCCTGCTAGTGCCTCCCGTGGGTGAACTCAACCAGAAACCGCGAGGAAGTGAGCCCCCGGGCTGCTGTCCTCAGAGGTCAGCCTCCCAGGGCCAGGAGCCTGGTAGAGAAGGCAGAGAGATTCCCAGAACGACCTGCACGGGGCGTTAGGGAAAAGGCCCTGGAGTCCTGGGAGCAGCTCGGCCACCTGCAGGCCAGAGCAGCCCGCTTTCCAGAGGGGCTTATCTGGGCGCTGGGAAAGAGCAGCCAGCGTGGGAGGGTGAAAGGACCCTCATCTTCTGTCTTTGGGGTCTCCTGTATCCAATCTAGCCGATTACTTCCAAATTCATTTTCTGAAACATGGCTTTCAGCATTCTTCTTTTTTTTAAAGATTTTATTTATTTATTTATTTATTCGTTCATTCATTTATTTATTTATTTATATATTTCTCTCCCCTCCCCTCCACCCCAGTTGTCTGTTCTCTTGTGTCTATTTGCTGCGTCTTCTTTGTCTGCTTCTGTTGTCAGCGGCACTGGGAATCTGTGTTTCTTTTTGTTGCGTCATCTTGTTGTGTCAGTTCTCCGTGTGTGCAGTGCCATTCCTGGGCAGACTGCACTTTCTTTCACGCTGGGCGGCTCTCCTTATGGGGCGCACTCCTTGCATGTGGGGCTCCCCCACGCGGAGGACACCACTGCAGGGCAGGGCACTCCTTGCGCGCATCAGCACTGTGCACGGGCCAGCTCCACACCGTCAAGGAGGCCCGGGGTTTGAACCACAGACCTCCCATGTGGTAGACGGACGCCCTATCCACTGGGCCAAGTCCGCCGCCCTCAGCATTCTTTTTCAATCACAAAAACATTTCTGTGACATCCCATTACCTAAAATTCAGCCTAGCGGGATATTAAAAGTCTTTTAGAATCTGATCCCAAGTCTCTCTTCAGACCTATTCTCTCCCAAATGTTGCTTACTTAATTAAAATTACATTTACAGGGAGCGGATGTGACTCAAGGGGTTGAGCACCTGCTTCCCACATGGGAGGTCTCAGGTCCGGTCCCTGGTGCCTGAAAAAAAAACAAAAACAATACCAAATGGGGGTAAGCAGACTTGGCCCAGTGGTTAGGGCGTCCGTCTACCACATGGGAGGTCTGCGGTTCAAACTCCGGGCCTCCTTGACCTGTGTGGAGCTGGCCCATGTGCGCAAGGAGTGCCCTGGCACACAGGGGTGTCCCCGGCATAGGGGACCCCCACACGCAAGGAGTGTGCCCCGTAAGGAGAGCTGCCCAGCGCAAAAGAAAGTGCAGCCTGCCCAGGAGTGGCGCCGCACAGATAGAGAGCTGACACAACAAGATGACACAACAAAAAGAAACACAGGTTCCTGGTGCCGCTGACAAGGATAGAAGCGGTCACAGAAGAACACACAGTGAATGGACACAGAGAGCAGACAACTGGGGGTGGGGGGAGGGAAGGGGAGAGAAATAAATAAAACCTAAATCTTTTAAAAAAAAAAAAAAAACCCAAATGGGAATGGATGTGGTTCAGGTAGTTAGGTGCCTGCCTCCCACATGGGAGGTCCTGGGTTTGGTTTCTGGTGCCTCTTAAAGAAGACAAACAAACTATGAGGAGGCATTGGGCAAAAACAATGAGCAGACAATGAGAAAAAACAACGAGCAGAAAAGAAAAAACAATGAACAAGACAATAAGCAAATGATGAGCAGACAGTGAGCAAAAACAAATGAACAAGCAGGGAACAGAAGTGGCTCAAGTAGTTAGGCGCCCCCTCCCACATGGGAGGTCCTGGGTTCATTTCTTGGTGCCTCCTAAAGAAGAAACAAACAGACAACGAGCAGAAACAACAAGCAGACAACAAGCTATGAGTAAACAGACAAGGGAGCCATCTGGGGTTGGGATGGGAACAAAAAAACAAAACAAAAACAAACAACAAGCAAGCAAACTAAAAAACCAACTCAGGGGAGCCTATGTGGCTCAGTAGTTGAGTACCAGCTTCCCACATATGAGGTACGGGATTCAAACCCCTGCCCCAGTACCTCAAAAAGACAAAAACAAGAACAACAACAACAAAAATATTTATGAACTATGGCATTGTTCTATGCACCAGAGATATGGCAGTGTATGACACAAAGACTGTGCCTACATGGTGCTTATATACTAGTGGAGAATACAAAAAACACAAATACGTAATGTCAGGTAGTAATACATGTATGGAGGAAAAGAAAGCAGGTAAAGGCATGAGAATGATGGGAAGTGCTGTTTACTGTAGACAGGGCAGGCTTCTCTGAGAATATATTTAAGCTAAGTCTTGAATAATAGAGAGTGCCAATCATACAATTTCTATGGGAAGATCATTCTAGTCAGAGGAAATGCAGGTACAAAGTCCCTCAGATGCAAAGATGCAAACTTATGTGTTCTAGGAACAAAAAGGATAATTTAGTTAGAATACAGAAACCAAAGAGAAAAGTCATAGGGGATTAAGTCAGAGAAAGAGGCCAGAACATACAGGACTTTGTGGAGCAGGGTAAGGACTTTAGGTTTTATCTTGAACATGATGGGAAACCACCAGAGAGTTTTGAACAAGAAGTGACATGATTTACGTATTTTTAAAAAATCTCTCTAGATGCTGTTTGAGGAACTAACAGCAGCAAGGCAAGATTGGGAGAAGGTTATGCAGAAATCTAGACCTGAGAGGATGGTGTCTTTGTGACTAGGATGGAAGCAGTGGAGATGATGAGAAAAGGTAGGATTCTGGATATATTTTGCAGGTAGAGTAAAGAAGGCTGGCTGGCTGAGCTATGGAGCGTGAGGGAGAGGAGTTTAGGATGACTGACTCCTAGAGTTTTAGTCTGAGCAGCTAGTGACTGTTGGTGTCAGTTACTAAGGTTGAGTAGACGGGGGGATAGTAGGTTTGGGGAAAAGGGTCAAGGGTTCTTTTTTGGACATTGCTGGGATTGAATCATGTATCTAACAAAAGATATATTTAAGTCTTCACATTTCTGTGGATATGAAACATTTAAAAATAGGCCCTTTGAAGATATTATTAGTTAGGGTGTGGACTTATTTGTGAATCGGACCTTCAATGATGAGGCCAAATTGAATGAACCCCTATGACTCGAGTCCTTACAAGGCAGAGGATACCTGGACAGTCAGAGAAGCCAGAGGTAGGAGAAGCCAGAGAGAGATCACCATGTGACAGAGGGTGGCCAGAAAGCTATCACCAGGATACAATAGACTTCAGAGAAAGTATGGTCTTACCCCCATCCAAATTTGTGAGCCAATAAATTCTTGCTGTCTAAGCCAATCAGTGTTTGGTATTTGTCACAGCAGCCCTGGAACACTAAGACAGTTTTTGGTACTGAGAAGTGGGGTGCAGCTATTACAAATACATAAAAATGTGGAAGTGGTTTTGGAATTGGGGAATGGTAGAGCCTGGAGTAATTTTGAGGCACCTGATAGAAAACGGTTAGATTGTTGTGAATAGAGCTGCAGAAAAAGTTTTAAAAAATCATTTTAGAGCATGCATATATATTATCATGAATAGAACACTGGTAGAAATATGGATGTCAACAGTGCTTCTGGTGGGTCCTTAGGAGAGGGTCAATGTGTTATTGGAAACTGGAGGAAAGGCAATCCTTGTTATAAAGTAGCAGAGAACTTGGATGAATTATGTCCTAGTGCTGGACTGAAAATGGAATTTGTAAGCAATGAATTTGGATATTTAGCTGAGGAGATTTCCAAGTAAAGTGTAGAAGGCAGAATGAGAGAGGAAAGGGATAAACTGAAGATTGAACTGTTAAGCACAAGGAACTCAGCAAGTGATGATTTGGAAAATTCTCAGCCTATCCAGATAGTGTGCCCTGAGATGAGGACCAGAAGCATTCTAATGGGTTTTCCCCAGAGTTTCAGGAAGGTGTGTCCCCAGAGAACAGAGCTCTGTGGAAGGGTGGGGTGGAACAGCCCTTTACTAAGGAGATGAGGTGGATGACTCATGGACGCAGTCATCCATCTCAGAGGAAGTCAGAATTGGAAATGCAGTTTTCCAGGAGGGGTATATGGAAGACCCTTTTGTCTGATGGCTTGGGCCCACTTAAACTGCACAGGAAATGGAGAGTTTTTGAGAACTTTGTATGAGCAGACACAAGCTGAAAGGGACAGAGATGGGTGAATTGAAAGAAGAATGACTTCAAAGGCAGACCTATGAAAACAGGTCCTGGCAGAAGAGATTTCCTCAGGTAAGGCACTCTGTCCTCCCATACATTATCGCATTTCATACAACAATTCTATTAGGTAGGTACTATTATCATCCCTATTTTAGTTGGGAAAAGTGAGGCAAGGAGTAGGGGTTGGGGATGGAATTATATACCCCACAAATGACAAGCTCAAGTCTTAATCCATGTTCCTGTGGGTCTGAACCCATTTGTAAATAGAACCCTTTAAAATACTATTATTAGTTAAGGTGTGTCTCATTTGTACATAGGATCTTCAAAGATCCTATTTAGAGAAAGCCAAATTGAATCAGGTTGGCCTTAATCCATTTGACTGGCATTCTTATAAGGCAGAGGAAACTTGGACACAGAGAAGCCAGATAGAAATCACCAAGGGACAGACGGTTGCCGGGAAGCTATCCCAAGAATGTGAAAGACTTTGGAGAGAACATGGCCTTGCCAAAACCTTGATTTTGGGCTTCTAGCCTCTAAAACCATGAGTCAATAAATTCCTGTTGCTTAAGCCAATTAATGTGTGGTATTTGTCAGACCAGTCCTGGAAAACTAAAACGGACATGTTAACTGTGAGATGTTTATTAGCTACCTAAGTGGAAATGCCAAGTCGGCAGAGTCTGGATTCACAGAAAAAAAGGCTAGCGATGTGAACTTTGGAATTGTCAATGTAAATCATGTGAGTAGAATAAATAACCTAAGAAACAAAGACAGGGAGAGGTCAGAAGAATCAGTCTTGGGAAGCAGACTTGGCCCAGTGGTTAGGGCGTCCGTCTACCACATGGGAGGTCCGCGGTTCAAACCCCGGGCCTCCTTGACCCATGTGGAGCTGGCCCATGTGCAGTGCTGATGAGCACAAGGAGTGCCGTGCCGTGCCATGCAGGGGTGTCCCCCACGTAGGGGAGCCCCATGTGCAAGGAGTGCTCCCCATAAGGAGAGATGCCCAGCGCGAAAGAAAGTGCAGCCTGCCCAGGAATGGCGCCACACCCACGGAGAGCTGCCACAACAAGATGACACAACAAAAAGAAACACAGATTCCCATGCCGCTGATGACAGACAACAGAAGCGGACAAAGAAGACACAGGAAATAGACACAGAAAACAGACAACCAGGGTAGGGGGTGGGGGGCGGAGAGAAATAAATAAATAAATAAACCTTAAAAAAAAAGAATCAATCTTGGGCACCTCAACATTTAGAGACCAGGAGAGTATTAGCAAAGAGAATGACTAAGAAGGAGCACAACGTGGTAAGGGCAAAACCAAGACAGTATGGTGTCCAGGATGCCTGGTGAAGAAAATATCTCAAAAAGGAGGGAGTAAGCAACAATGTCGAATGCTGTCGAGACATCCACAGTGATGAAGACTAAGAATAGTTTTCTCAATTTGGCAACGCAGAAGTCATTAGTGACCTTATCAAGTGCAATTTCAGTGGAGAGATGGGGACAAAGCCCATTTGGAGTGGTTTGAGGAGATAAAAAAGGCAAGGATGAGCAGACAAGGAGCATCCTTTGACACTCCTCCTGAGAATTTTTCCTATAAAGCGATGCTGAAAAACAGGAGGGTAGCTGGGAGGCCCTGAGATCTAGGGAGAGTTTTGCTTTACTTAAGATGGTTGATAATTGTTTTTGTTTCCTCGGCTGCTGTATTAGTCAGGACTCTCTAAGGAAACAGAATGGACAGGAGATACCTGTAAATAGTTTGAGATTTTATAAAATTGTCTCATGCGACCATGGGGATGCACAAGTTCAAATCTGTAGGGCAGGGACTCTGGCGAAGGTCCTCGATGCGTTCCCCAGGAGATGCTGGCTGTCTGAGGTAGAGATGGAAATTCTCTCCCCGAATGCTGAAATCATTTCTCCTTTTAAGGCCTTCAACTGATTGGATGAGACATCATTCGTTGTGGAAGGCAGTCTCCTCAGTTGATTGTAGATGTAATCAGCCATAGATGCAATCAGCTCACTGATGATTAAAGTCTATGATATGCCCCTGTATTACAATTAGCCCAGGGCTTGCTTGACCAGACAACTGGCACCATTACCTGGTCAGGTTGACACATTAGCCTGATCATCACAGTCCACCCCTTGTCAACTTGGCAGCCATACACATCATCTTCAACCATGCTTAGAGATACTTAATTTATAATAAAAACAATAACAGATCCTTATACCCACACACATATACACATCAATATTTCTGCTTAACGTTACTCAACTGTCCTGCATATAACTGTAAGTGCACGAAATCCCTCTAGAATAGGGTGCAAGTCCTTGGGTAATATTCACTCTTAAACTTGATATCCTTTAATACTATGACATGAAACTAATACAACTTATGTCATATGATAAGGGGGAAAGACAGGGAATAAAACAAATATATTCATTTTATGTATATGTACAAACATATTCATAACAAAATAAGGATGAAATTAAAAAAAAATAGAAACTGATTTATTTTCTGGCAACCTTATTTCCACTTTCTGTTGGAGCCTGTGAAGAACAGCTTCTGACCACTCGGGGCTGTTCCTACCCCTCAGTGGCCTGAGCAGTGGGAGCTGCAGGCCAGGCTTCAGGCGCAGGGGGAGCACCCAGGCTGCAGCGGGGAACTGCGCAGCAGGCATGGAGTGCACTGCTCGCCTTCAGACCAGTCTGCGACCTTGGGCTGAGTGGAAGTGACTTCAGGAGCAGGAGCGGCCCATTCACCCGGAAGCTCCTCAGCCTTTTCAGCATGGCCTGCTCTTTCTCGTCAATCTCTTCAGGATCTCTGTTGAAGCAGAGATCAGACACGATCACCCATGGGTGCTCATGGGAGATGGTTCATGTATGTGCAGAACTTCCTGGGCCAGTATCCACCACCTCACACTCACCGGGTAAGCTCCTTTGTTGTTGTGTGCAGTGGTGGCTTCCACCTAGGGCAGAGGAGAATCTATGTTACACAGAGCAACGGTGGGCAGGTGAACACAGGACGCCTCCGGGAGAGGCTGGTGGTCAGCCCTGGCATTGGTCACCACCACCACTGATGTGGTCGAATCAAAGACCCTAAGGTGATTTAATCAAGTAAACTTAAAACCTTTAAATTTAATATAATCAAAGGGTATCTCACCCAGAGGAACAGACCAGTTTACACACATAACCCTTCTCTTTTTTGGGGTTCATAAATAATCGCAAACTGCCACACTGTAGATCACTACAGGTAATAGTGAATGGCACTACTCCCATTCACTATCCATTCACTAGTACCCATTCACCCCTTGATTCCTGGACCCATGAATCCTGGCTTTGGAAGAAACAACCTCATAGAATGGACACTGGTTTAGAGCATACACAGCCTCCTGAGCATATTGCCCCAGCACCGCACGGTACTGCAACCCTGTTGGTATGGTAATTGAGTCTTCAAAAGGCCATTCCACTGTTTTATCAACCCAGCTGCTTTGGGATGATGGGGAATATGGTAAGACCAGTGAATTCCATGAGAATGTGCCCATTCCCGCACATCCTTTGCTGTAAAGTGGGTTCATTGTTCAGAAGCAATGCTGTGTGGAATGCCACGGCTGTAGATAAGACATTTGGTAAGTCCACAGATGGTAATTTTGGAAGAAGCATTGTGTACAGGGAAGGCAAACCCATATCTAGAGTATGAATCTATTCCAGGAGAACAAATCACTGCCCCTTCCATGATGCAAGTGTTCCAATGTAATCAACCTGCCACCAGGTAGCAGGCTGGTCACCTTGAGGAATGGTGCCATATCAGGGGCTGAATGTGGGTTTCTGCTGCTGACTGACTGGGCACTCAGCAGCAGCTGTAGCCATGTGGACCTTGGTGAGGGGAAGTCCATGTTGCTGAGCCCATGCATAATCTCCATCCCTACCACCAAGGCCACTTTGCACAAGAGCCCATTGGGCAAAGACAGGAGTGACTGGGGAAAGAGGCTGAGTGCTAGCCACAGAGCAGGTCATCTTAGACCTTGATTATTAAAAGCTTCCTCTGCTGAAGTTACCCTCTGGTGAGTATTCATGTGGGACACATATCTTCATATTTTGCCCACTCAGAAAGGTCTATCCACACACCTCTTCCCCAGTCCTCTCTGTCACCAGTTTTTCAATCATGTTCCTTCCAAGTCCCTGACCATCCAGCCAAACCATTGGCAAAAGCCCACGAATCCACATACAAATGCACCTCGGGTCATTTCTCCTTCCAAGCAAAATGAACAACCAGGTACACTGCCCTAAGTTCTGCCCACTGGGAGGATTTCCTCTCACCACTCTCCTTCAGGGATGTTCCAGAAAGGGGCTGCTGTGTTGCTGTTGTCCACTTCCAGATGATACCTGCATATTGGCAGAACCATCTGTAAACCAGGCCCAAGTTTTCTCTTCTTCAGTCAATTGATTGTAAGGAACTCAGATGCTTGATGAGGTTGGACCGGAGAGGACTGCTGCTGGCAAGCCCTTGGAAGGGGTGGGCCCCCACAGAGCCCTGAGGAGAAGACATCAGTCTAGAGATGATGCTCAGACTTTGAAATCTAGGGGAATATGCCCTGCAGGCTTTCAGAACTGTTTGGGACCCATGAAGCCTGTTTTCCTTCCAATTTCTCCCTATGGTAATACAAATGTTTATCCTGTGACTGTCCATCTTTTGTATATTAGAATCAGATAACTTGGTTTCTAAGTTTCACAGGTTTACA
>NW_026688621.1:0-20988 GCF_030445035.2 Dasypus novemcinctus
TTTTCCTGGCAGTCGACACGCTCCGGGAAGTGCCTTGGGTGGGTTTCGGCAGGATGTCTAGTGGCCGCACGTGTCCCGCCACTACCACTGGGGACAACTCCCGAGTGGAGAATTCTCCCCCTCATCACCACTGTCTTCCACCTCCAGGCCTTAGGCCCCTCCCGCCGGCAGCCAGGGTCTCCAGAGCAACGGAGGCGGGGCGGGGCGTGGGCGGGGCGAGTCTGCCGGGGGCGGGGCGCCGGGCGCCCGGGGGCGGGGGCGGCCTGGGGGCGTGGCCTGCCCGGCGGGCTTGGGCGCCTGTGCCTCGGTCCTGGCTCGGCCGGCCGTGGGGGGGCGGGGAGAGGCCTGTGCTGGGGCGGCGGCTGGAGCCAGAGGGGGCTTAGATCCCACGGGGCTGTTGGAGGCGCTTCTCCCGCTGCCAGGTGTCGGCACTATTGCTTCCCGCTGTGCTGACGACCATCTTCTCCTCTCCTCCCTCTTAGCTGACCTGGGCAAGGCCAAGGAACTTGGGCGTAGGGCTTGCAGCTGGGCTGGGGCTCAGGTCCCAGCCGGCACGGGGCCTGTCCAGAGATTCAAGGCTCCTGCGCAGGCACCAACCCCCAGTGCCGGGCTCGGCTTCAGCCAAGGGGACAGGAGAGGCCTGTGGAGGGAGGGCCCACCTGAGACCGACTCCACCCCATGCAAGAGCACCTATACTCAAGTAGGGCCCACTGGCAGGGCACTGAGGCCCAGAGCCTCCTGCCACCGGCGTAGCCCTGGCTGTCCCCGCAGCCCTCAGGAGCACCAGTGCCTGGGGCTTTATCGCCTAGGCAGCTGCGCCTCGGCGACAGGGGCTATCTGCTTTCGTTTGGAACTCTGCACAGTATACCTGTGGAATTGCCTGCTACGGTAGCTTGGCACGACAACCAATAGGAAAATCACCTGGCTGCGTGGCGTGCTCTGGCAGAGCCAAAGCTACTTCAGATGATGAGTTCTTCCTTTTGTGTGGTGTGTGTGTTTCAAACCCTGGCGGCTGTGGCTCGAGTCAACGCCAAAACAACCCATGCCACTGCTTTGGACGGTCGCGATGCCTGCTTACAATGTCCCTGGTACACGGAACACACGGACCTGTAAGCCCAATTGACCGCAGTGAGCCTCACGGGAGCAGAAATGCTTTCCCCTGAAATGCCTCACAGCCCAACGGGTAAGCAGCTTCGTTTTGGGTCCCCCGAACCCGGAGAAAAGATCAGTGTTCATTCGTACGGTACCACAAAGTCGGGCGAGAGGAGAAAGGGCACGCTGATGTCTGAGAGAGTCGCCTGGGTGCTCAGGGGCCCGCCCCTCTCATCCCAGAGAAGAAACACAGAGCAAGAGTGGACACTGACGAGGAAGGGGAAGACTGTGAGCCTCTCCTCTCTGAGAGACAGGCCTCTCCGGGCCTGGCAGGCGGCCAAGGCAGAAGCCCTCAGGCCACCTGTGGGAAAGGCCAGGTTTTCCGGTCCCAAAACGGCGGAGGTGACTGACGGCGATGGGAGTCAGCACGTCTGTGACCATTGGCGTGGGAGAGACCTGCAGGGCAACGCCGGCCCTAGGTAGGCCCCCGCTTGACGAGGCCGCGGGGACTTTGGTTGGCGAGGAAGCCCCCTCTTCCGAGGGACCGACCGGGGCAGCCTGGGCCCAACGCAGACTCTTGGCCTGGACCAGGTGAGCTCTCGCTCTCGGATGGAGAGAGGGTCTCAGCCCAGTCCCAGGTCTGGCCCAGGGGTCCCCTCCCCCACAGCCCCTTCTGCAAGGGGCCCTGCCCCTCCCCCTGCCTTGGAACCCAGGAAGGAACCATTCTTTCCCAACAGCGGCCCCTAGCGGTGGTAGTCTGGGCTCTGAGTTTCCGCACCGGAGCCGCTGGCTTGTTCCTGGAGCTTCCTTCCTCTGCCTCTTCTTTTCATCAGACTTAGAGGAGAAAACAACAGTCCACGACACCATAGCAGAGGTTCTCTTCCAGCACAGCCCCCACCCAGCAGGGTCCTAGCAGGCCAGCGACCCCTTTCCTTCCCGTGGCCTCTCGCGGGCACTCGATGTGTCCGTTTGGGAACCCCGCTAACCCCTAAGCCCGGCGGGTGAGTTTTCCTGGCAGTCGACACGCTCCGGGAAGTGCCTTGGGTGGGTTTCGGCAGGATGTCTAGTGGCCGCACGTGTCCCGCCACTACCACTGGGGACAACTCCCGAGTGGAGAATTCTCCCCCTCATCACCACTGTCTTCCACCTCCAGGCCTTAGGCCCCTCCCGCCGGCAGCCAGGGTCTCCAGAGCAACGGAGGCGGGGCGGGGCGTGGGCGGGGCGAGTCTGCCGGGGGCGGGGCGCCGGGCGCCCGGGGGCGGGGGCGGCTGGGGGCGTGGCCTGCCCGGCGGGCTTGGGCGCCTGTGCCTCGGTCCTGGCTCGGCCGGCCGTGGGGGGGCGGGGAGAGGCCTGGCTGGGGCGGCGGCTGGAGCCAGAGGGGGCTTAGATCCCACGGGGCTGTTGGAGGCGCTTCTCCCGCTGCCAGGTGTCGGCACTATTGCTTCCCGCTGTGCTGACGACCATCTTCTCCTCTCCTCCCTCTTAGCTGACCTGGGCAAGGCCAAGGAACTTGGGCGTAGGGCTTGCAGCTGGGCTGGGGCTCAGGTCCCAGCCGGCACGGGGCCTGTCCAGAGATTCAAGGCTCCTGCGCAGGCACCAACCCCCAGTGCCGGGCTCGGCTTCAGCCAAGGGGACAGGAGAGGCCTGTGGAGGGAGGGCCCACCTGAGACCGACTCCACCCCATGCAAGAGCACCTATACTCAAGTAGGGCCCACTGGCAGGGCACTGAGGCCCAGAGCCTCCTGCCACCGGCGTAGCCCTGGCTGTCCCCGCAGCCCTCAGGAGCACCAGTGCCTGGGGCTTTATCGCCTAGGCAGCTGCGCCTCGGCGACAGGGGCTATCTGCTTTCGTTTGGAACTCTGCACAGTATACCTGTGGAATTGCCTGCTACGGTAGCTTGGCACGACAACCAATAGGAAAATCACCTGGCTGCGTGGCGTGCTCTGGCAGAGCCAAAGCTACTTCAGATGATGAGTTCTTCCTTTTGTGTGGTGTGTGTGTTTCAAACCCTGGCGGCTGTGGCTCGAGTCAACGCCAAAACAACCCATGCCACTGCTTTGGACGGTCGCGATGCCTGCTTACAATGTCCCTGGTACACGGAACACACGGACCTGTAAGCCCAATTGACCGCAGTGAGCCTCACGGGAGCAGAAATGCTTTCCCCTGAAATGCCTCACAGCCCAACGGGTAAGCAGCTTCGTTTTGGGTCCCCCGAACCCGGAGAAAAGATCAGTGTTCATTCGTACGGTACCACAAAGTCGGGCGAGAGGAGAAAGGGCACGCTGATGTCTGAGAGAGTCGCCTGGGTGCTCAGGGGCCCGCCCCTCTCATCCCAGAGAAGAAACACAGAGCAAGAGTGGACACTGACGAGGAAGGGGAAGACTGTGAGCCTCTCCTCTCTGAGAGACAGGCCTCTCCGGGCCTGGCAGGCGGCCAAGGCAGAAGCCCTCAGGCCACCTGTGGGAAAGGCCAGGTTTTCCGGTCCCAAAACGGCGGAGGTGACTGACGGCGATGGGAGTCAGCACGTCTGTGACCATTGGCGTGGGAGAGACCTGCAGGGCAACGCCGGCCCTAGGTAGGCCCCCGCTTGACGAGGCCGCGGGGACTTTGGTTGGCGAGGAAGCCCCCTCTTCCGAGGGACCGACCGGGGCAGCCTGGGCCCAAGGCAGACTCTTGGCCTGGACCAGGTGAGCTCTCGCTCTCGGATGGAGAGAGGGTCTCAGCCCAGTCCCAGGTCTGGCCCAGGGGTCCCCTCCCCCACAGCCCCTTCTGCAAGGGGCCCTGCCCCTCCCCCTGCCTTGGAACCCAGGAAGGAACCATTCTTTCCCAACAGCGGCCCCTAGCGGTGGTAGTCTGGGCTCTGAGTTTCCGCACCGGAGCCGCTGGCTTGTTCCTGGAGCTTCCTTCCTCTGCCTCTTCTTTTCATCAGACTTAGAGGAGAAAACAACAGTCCACGACACCATAGCAGAGGTTCTCTTCCAGCACAGCCCCCACCCAGCAGGGTCCTAGCAGGCCAGCGACCCCTTTCCTTCCCGTGGCCTCTCGCGGGCACTCGATGTGTCCGTTTGGGAACCCCGCTAACCCCTAAGCCCGGCGGGTGAGTTTTCCTGGCAGTCGACACGCTCCGGGAAGTGCCTTGGGTGGGTTTCGGCAGGATGTCTAGTGGCCGCACGTGTCCCGCCACTACCACTGGGGACAACTCCCGAGTGGAGAATTCTCCCCCTCATCACCACTGTCTTCCACCTCCAGGCCTTAGGCCCCTCCCGCCGGCAGCCAGGGTCTCCAGAGCAACGGAGGCGGGGCGGGGCGTGGGCGGGGCGAGTCTGCCGGGGGCGGGGCGCCGGGCGCCCGGGGGCGGGGGCGGCTGGGGGCGTGGCCTGCCCGGCGGGCTTGGGCGCCTGTGCCTCGGTCCTGGCTCGGCCGGCCGTGGGGGGGCGGGGAGAGGCCTGGCTGGGGCGGCGGCTGGAGCCAGAGGGGGCTTAGATCCCACGGGGCTGTTGGAGGCGCTTCTCCCGCTGCCAGGTGTCGGCACTATTGCTTCCCGCTGTGCTGACGACCATCTTCTCCTCTCCTCCCTCTTAGCTGACCTGGGCAAGGCCAAGGAACTTGGGCGTAGGGCTTGCAGCTGGGCTGGGGCTCAGGTCCCAGCCGGCACGGGGCCTGTCCAGAGATTCAAGGCTCCTGCGCAGGCACCAACCCCCAGTGCCGGGCTCGGCTTCAGCCAAGGGGACAGGAGAGGCCTGTGGAGGGAGGGCCCACCTGAGACCGACTCCACCCCATGCAAGAGCACCTATACTCAAGTAGGGCCCACTGGCAGGGCACTGAGGCCCAGAGCCTCCTGCCACCGGCGTAGCCCTGGCTGTCCCCGCAGCCCTCAGGAGCACCAGTGCCTGGGGCTTTATCGCCTAGGCAGCTGCGCCTCGGCGACAGGGGCTATCTGCTTTCGTTTGGAACTCTGCACAGTATACCTGTGGAATTGCCTGCTACGGTAGCTTGGCACGACAACCAATAGGAAAATCACCTGGCTGCGTGGCGTGCTCTGGCAGAGCCAAAGCTACTTCAGATGATGAGTTCTTCCTTTTGTGTGGTGTGTGTGTTTCAAACCCTGGCGGCTGTGGCTCGAGTCAACGCCAAAACAACCCATGCCACTGCTTTGGACGGTCGCGATGCCTGCTTACAATGTCCCTGGTACACGGAACACACGGACCTGTAAGCCCAATTGACCGCAGTGAGCCTCACGGGAGCAGAAATGCTTTCCCCTGAAATGCCTCACAGCCCAACGGGTAAGCAGCTTGGGTCCCCTGAACCCGGAGAAAAGATCAGTGTTCATTCGTACGGTACCACAAAGTCGGGCGAGAGGAGAAAGGGCACGCTGATGTCTGAGAGAGTCGCCTGGGTGCTCAGGGGCCCGCCCCCTCTCATCCCAGAGAAGAAACACAGAGCAAGAGTGGACACTGACGAGGAAGGGGAAGACTGTGAGCCTCTCCTCTCTGAGAGACAGGCCTCTCCGGGCCTGGCAGGCGGCCAAGGCAGAAGCCCTCAGGCCACCTGTGGGAAAGGCCAGGTTTTCCGGTCCCAAAACGGCGGAGGTGACTGACGGCGATGGGAGTCAGCACGTCTGTGACCATTGGCGTGGGGAGAGACCTGCAGGGCAACGCCGGCCCTAGGTAGGCCCCCCGCTTGACGAGCCGGCGCGGGGACTTTGGTTGGCGAGGAAGCCCCCTCTTCCGAGGGACCGACCGGGGCAGCCTGGGCCCAAGGCAGACTCTTGGCCTGGACCAGGTGAGCTCTCGCTCTCGGATGGAGAGAGGGTCTCAGCCCAGTCCCAGGTCTGGCCCAGGGGTCCCCTCCCCCACAGCCCCTTCTGCAAGGGGCCCTGCCCCTCCCCCTGCCTTGGAACCCAGGAAGGAACCATTCTTTCCCAACAGCGGCCCCTAGCGGTGGTAGTCTGGGCTCTGAGTTTCCGCACCGGAGCCGCTGGCTTGTTCCTGGAGCTTCCTTCCTCTGCCTCTTCTTTTCATCAGACTTAGAGGAGAAAACAACAGTCCACGACACCATAGCAGAGGTTCTCTTCCAGCACAGCCCCCACCCAGCAGGGTCCTAGCAGGCCAGCGACCCCTTTCCTTCCCGTGGCCTCTCGCGGGCACTCGATGTGTCCGTTTGGGAACCCCGCTAACCCCTAAGCCCGGCGGGTGAGTTTTCCTGGCAGTCGACACGCTCCGGGAAGTGCCTTGGGTGGGTTTCGGCAGGATGTCTAGTGGCCGCACGTGTCCCGCCACTACCACTGGGGACAACTCCCGAGTGGAGAATTCTCCCCCTCATCACCACTGTCTTCCACCTCCAGGCCTTAGGCCCCTCCCGCCGGCAGCCAGGGTCTCCAGAGCAACGGAGGCGGGGCGGGGCGTGGGCGGGGCGAGTCTGCCGGGGGCGGGGCGCCGGGCGCCCGGGGGCGGGGGCGGCTGGGGGCGTGGCCTGCCCGGCGGGCTTGGGCGCCTGTGCCTCGGTCCTGGCTCGGCCGGCCGTGGGGGGGCGGGGAGAGGCCTGGCTGGGGCGGCGGCTGGAGCCAGAGGGGGCTTAGATCCCACGGGGCTGTTGGAGGCGCTTCTCCCGCTGCCAGGTGTCGGCACTATTGCTTCCCGCTGTGCTGACGACCATCTTCTCCTCTCCTCCCTCTTAGCTGACCTGGGCAAGGCCAAGGAACTTGGGCGTAGGGCTTGCAGCTGGGCTGGGGCTCAGGTCCCAGCCGGCACGGGGCCTGTCCAGAGATTCAAGGCTCCTGCGCAGGCACCAACCCCCAGTGCCGGGCTCGGCTTCAGCCAAGGGGACAGGAGAGGCCTGTGGAGGGAGGGCCCACCTGAGACCGACTCCACCCCATGCAAGAGCACCTATACTCAAGTAGGGCCCACTGGCAGGGCACTGAGGCCCAGAGCCTCCTGCCACCGGCGTAGCCCTGGCTGTCCCCGCAGCCCTCAGGAGCACCAGTGCCTGGGGCTTTATCGCCTAGGCAGCTGCGCCTCGGCGACAGGGGCTATCTGCTTTCGTTTGGAACTCTGCACAGTATACCTGTGGAATTGCCTGCTACGGTAGCTTGGCACGACAACCAATAGGAAAATCACCTGGCTGCGTGGCGTGCTCTGGCAGAGCCAAAGCTACTTCAGATGATGAGTTCTTCCTTTTGTGTGGTGTGTGTGTTTCAAACCCTGGCGGCTGTGGCTCGAGTCAACGCCAAAACAACCCATGCCACTGCTTTGGACGGTCGCGATGCCTGCTTACAATGTCCCTGGTACACGGAACACACGGACCTGTAAGCCCAATTGACCGCAGTGAGCCTCACGGGAGCAGAAATGCTTTCCCCTGAAATGCCTCACAGCCCAACGGGTAAGCAGCTTCGTTTTGGGTCCCCCGAACCCGGAGAAAAGATCAGTGTTCATTCGTACGGTACCACAAAGTCGGGCGAGAGGAGAAAGGGCACGCTGATGTCTGAGAGAGTCGCCTGGGTGCTCAGGGGCCCGCCCCTCTCATCCCAGAGAAGAAACACAGAGCAAGAGTGGACACTGACGAGGAAGGGGAAGACTGTGAGCCTCTCCTCTCTGAGAGACAGGCCTCTCCGGGCCTGGCAGGCGGCCAAGGCAGAAGCCCTCAGGCCACCTGTGGGAAAGGCCAGGTTTTCCGGTCCCAAAACGGCGGAGGTGACTGACGGCGATGGGAGTCAGCACGTCTGTGACCATTGGCGTGGGAGAGACCTGCAGGGCAACGCCGGCCCTAGGTAGGCCCCCGCTTGACGAGGCCGCGGGGACTTTGGTTGGCGAGGAAGCCCCCTCTTCCGAGGGACCGACCGGGGCAGCCTGGGCCCAAGGCAGACTCTTGGCCTGGACCAGGTGAGCTCTCGCTCTCGGATGGAGAGAGGGTCTCAGCCCAGTCCCAGGTCTGGCCCAGGGGTCCCCTCCCCCACAGCCCCTTCTGCAAGGGGCCCTGCCCCTCCCCCTGCCTTGGAACCCAGGAAGGAACCATTCTTTCCCAACAGCGGCCCCTAGCGGTGGTAGTCTGGGCTCTGAGTTTCCGCACCGGAGCCGCTGGCTTGTTCCTGGAGCTTCCTTCCTCTGCCTCTTCTTTTCATCAGACTTAGAGGAGAAAACAACAGTCCACGACACCATAGCAGAGGTTCTCTTCCAGCACAGCCCCCACCCAGCAGGGTCCTAGCAGGCCAGCGACCCCTTTCCTTCCCGTGGCCTCTCGCGGGCACTCGATGTGTCCGTTTGGGAACCCCGCTAACCCCTAAGCCCGGCGGGTGAGTTTTCCTGGCAGTCGACACGCTCCGGGAAGTGCCTTGGGTGGGTTTCGGCAGGATGTCTAGTGGCCGCACGTGTCCCGCCACTACCACTGGGGACAACTCCCGAGTGGAGAATTCTCCCCCTCATCACCACTGTCTTCCACCTCCAGGCCTTAGGCCCCTCCCGCCGGCAGCCAGGGTCTCCAGAGCAACGGAGGCGGGGCGGGGCGTGGGCGGGGCGAGTCTGCCGGGGGCGGGGCGCCGGGCGCCCGGGGGCGGGGGCGGCTGGGGGCGTGGCCTGCCCGGCGGGCTTGGGCGCCTGTGCCTCGGTCCTGGCTCGGCCGGCCGTGGGGGGGCGGGGAGAGGCCTGGCTGGGGCGGCGGCTGGAGCCAGAGGGGGCTTAGATCCCACGGGGCTGTTGGAGGCGCTTCTCCCGCTGCCAGGTGTCGGCACTATTGCTTCCCGCTGTGCTGACGACCATCTTCTCCTCTCCTCCCTCTTAGCTGACCTGGGCAAGGCCAAGGAACTTGGGCGTAGGGCTTGCAGCTGGGCTGGGGCTCAGGTCCCAGCCGGCACGGGGCCTGTCCAGAGATTCAAGGCTCCTGCGCAGGCACCAACCCCCAGTGCCGGGCTCGGCTTCAGCCAAGGGGACAGGAGAGGCCTGTGGAGGGAGGGCCCACCTGAGACCGACTCCACCCCATGCAAGAGCACCTATACTCAAGTAGGGCCCACTGGCAGGGCACTGAGGCCCAGAGCCTCCTGCCACCGGCGTAGCCCTGGCTGTCCCCGCAGCCCTCAGGAGCACCAGTGCCTGGGGCTTTATCGCCTAGGCAGCTGCGCCTCGGCGACAGGGGCTATCTGCTTTCGTTTGGAACTCTGCACAGTATACCTGTGGAATTGCCTGCTACGGTAGCTTGGCACGACAACCAATAGGAAAATCACCTGGCTGCGTGGCGTGCTCTGGCAGAGCCAAAGCTACTTCAGATGATGAGTTCTTCCTTTTGTGTGGTGTGTGTGTTTCAAACCCTGGCGGCTGTGGCTCGAGTCAACGCCAAAACAACCCATGCCACTGCTTTGGACGGTCGCGATGCCTGCTTACAATGTCCCTGGTACACGGAACACACGGACCTGTAAGCCCAATTGACCGCAGTGAGCCTCACGGGAGCAGAAATGCTTTCCCCTGAAATGCCTCACAGCCCAACGGGTAAGCAGCTTCGTTTTGGGTCCCCCGAACCCGGAGAAAAGATCAGTGTTCATTCGTACGGTACCACAAAGTCGGGCGAGAGGAGAAAGGGCACGCTGATGTCTGAGAGAGTCGCCTGGGTGCTCAGGGGCCCGCCCCTCTCATCCCAGAGAAGAAACACAGAGCAAGAGTGGACACTGACGAGGAAGGGGAAGACTGTGAGCCTCTCCTCTCTGAGAGACAGGCCTCTCCGGGCCTGGCAGGCGGCCAAGGCAGAAGCCCTCAGGCCACCTGTGGGAAAGGCCAGGTTTTCCGGTCCCAAAACGGCGGAGGTGACTGACGGCGATGGGAGTCAGCACGTCTGTGACCATTGGCGTGGGAGAGACCTGCAGGGCAACGCCGGCCCTAGGTAGGCCCCCGCTTGACGAGGCCGCGGGGACTTTGGTTGGCGAGGAAGCCCCCTCTTCCGAGGGACCGACCGGGGCAGCCTGGGCCCAAGGCAGACTCTTGGCCTGGACCAGGTGAGCTCTCGCTCTCGGATGGAGAGAGGGTCTCAGCCCAGTCCCAGGTCTGGCCCAGGGGTCCCCTCCCCCACAGCCCCTTCTGCAAGGGGCCCTGCCCCTCCCCCTGCCTTGGAACCCAGGAAGGAACCATTCTTTCCCAACAGCGGCCCCTAGCGGTGGTAGTCTGGGCTCTGAGTTTCCGCACCGGAGCCGCTGGCTTGTTCCTGGAGCTTCCTTCCTCTGCCTCTTCTTTTCATCAGACTTAGAGGAGAAAACAACAGTCCACGACACCATAGCAGAGGTTCTCTTCCAGCACAGCCCCCACCCAGCAGGGTCCTAGCAGGCCAGCGACCCCTTTCCTTCCCGTGGCCTCTCGCGGGCACTCGATGTGTCCGTTTGGGAACCCCGCTAACCCCTAAGCCCGGCGGGTGAGTTTTCCTGGCAGTCGACACGCTCCGGGAAGTGCCTTGGGTGGGTTTCGGCAGGATGTCTAGTGGCCGCACGTGTCCCGCCACTACCACTGGGGACAACTCCCGAGTGGAGAATTCTCCCCCTCATCACCACTGTCTTCCACCTCCAGGCCTTAGGCCCCTCCCGCCGGCAGCCAGGGTCTCCAGAGCAACGGAGGCGGGGCGGGGCGTGGGCGGGGCGAGTCTGCCGGGGGCGGGGCGCCGGGCGCCCGGGGGCGGGGGCGGCTGGGGGCGTGGCCTGCCCGGCGGGCTTGGGCGCCTGTGCCTCGGTCCTGGCTCGGCCGGCCGTGGGGGGGCGGGGAGAGGCCTGGCTGGGGCGGCGGCTGGAGCCAGAGGGGGCTTAGATCCCACGGGGCTGTTGGAGGCGCTTCTCCCGCTGCCAGGTGTCGGCACTATTGCTTCCCGCTGTGCTGACGACCATCTTCTCCTCTCCTCCCTCTTAGCTGACCTGGGCAAGGCCAAGGAACTTGGGCGTAGGGCTTGCAGCTGGGCTGGGGCTCAGGTCCCAGCCGGCACGGGGCCTGTCCAGAGATTCAAGGCTCCTGCGCAGGCACCAACCCCCAGTGCCGGGCTCGGCTTCAGCCAAGGGGACAGGAGAGGCCTGTGGAGGGAGGGCCCACCTGAGACCGACTCCACCCCATGCAAGAGCACCTATACTCAAGTAGGGCCCACTGGCAGGGCACTGAGGCCCAGAGCCTCCTGCCACCGGCGTAGCCCTGGCTGTCCCCGCAGCCCTCAGGAGCACCAGTGCCTGGGGCTTTATCGCCTAGGCAGCTGCGCCTCGGCGACAGGGGCTATCTGCTTTCGTTTGGAACTCTGCACAGTATACCTGTGGAATTGCCTGCTACGGTAGCTTGGCACGACAACCAATAGGAAAATCACCTGGCTGCGTGGCGTGCTCTGGCAGAGCCAAAGCTACTTCAGATGATGAGTTCTTCCTTTTGTGTGGTGTGTGTGTTTCAAACCCTGGCGGCTGTGGCTCGAGTCAACGCCAAAACAACCCATGCCACTGCTTTGGACGGTCGCGATGCCTGCTTACAATGTCCCTGGTACACGGAACACACGGACCTGTAAGCCCAATTGACCGCAGTGAGCCTCACGGGAGCAGAAATGCTTTCCCCTGAAATGCCTCACAGCCCAACGGGTAAGCAGCTTCGTTTTGGGTCCCCCGAACCCGGAGAAAAGATCAGTGTTCATTCGTACGGTACCACAAAGTCGGGCGAGAGGAGAAAGGGCACGCTGATGTCTGAGAGAGTCGCCTGGGTGCTCAGGGGCCCGCCCCTCTCATCCCAGAGAAGAAACACAGAGCAAGAGTGGACACTGACGAGGAAGGGGAAGACTGTGAGCCTCTCCTCTCTGAGAGACAGGCCTCTCCGGGCCTGGCAGGCGGCCAAGGCAGAAGCCCTCAGGCCACCTGTGGGAAAGGCCAGGTTTTCCGGTCCCAAAACGGCGGAGGTGACTGACGGCGATGGGAGTCAGCACGTCTGTGACCATTGGCGTGGGAGAGACCTGCAGGGCAACGCCGGCCCTAGGTAGGCCCCCGCTTGACGAGGCCGCGGGGACTTTGGTTGGCGAGGAAGCCCCCTCTTCCGAGGGACCGACCGGGGCAGCCTGGGCCCAAGGCAGACTCTTGGCCTGGACCAGGTGAGCTCTCGCTCTCGGATGGAGAGAGGGTCTCAGCCCAGTCCCAGGTCTGGCCCAGGGGTCCCCTCCCCCACAGCCCCTTCTGCAAGGGGCCCTGCCCCTCCCCCTGCCTTGGAACCCAGGAAGGAACCATTCTTTCCCAACAGCGGCCCCTAGCGGTGGTAGTCTGGGCTCTGAGTTTCCGCACCGGAGCCGCTGGCTTGTTCCTGGAGCTTCCTTCCTCTGCCTCTTCTTTTCATCAGACTTAGAGGAGAAAACAACAGTCCACGACACCATAGCAGAGGTTCTCTTCCAGCACAGCCCCCACCCAGCAGGGTCCTAGCAGGCCAGCGACCCCTTTCCTTCCCGTGGCCTCTCGCGGGCACTCGATGTGTCCGTTTGGGAACCCCGCTAACCCCTAAGCCCGGCGGGTGAGTTTTCCTGGCAGTCGACACGCTCCGGGAAGTGCCTTGGGTGGGTTTCGGCAGGATGTCTAGTGGCCGCACGTGTCCCGCCACTACCACTGGGGACAACTCCCGAGTGGAGAATTCTCCCCCTCATCACCACTGTCTTCCACCTCCAGGCCTTAGGCCCCTCCCGCCGGCAGCCAGGGTCTCCAGAGCAACGGAGGCGGGGCGGGGCGTGGGCGGGGCGAGTCTGCCGGGGGCGGGGCGCCGGGCGCCCGGGGGCGGGGGCGGCTGGGGGCGTGGCCTGCCCGGCGGGCTTGGGCGCCTGTGCCTCGGTCCTGGCTCGGCCGGCCGTGGGGGGGCGGGGAGAGGCCTGGCTGGGGCGGCGGCTGGAGCCAGAGGGGGCTTAGATCCCACGGGGCTGTTGGAGGCGCTTCTCCCGCTGCCAGGTGTCGGCACTATTGCTTCCCGCTGTGCTGACGACCATCTTCTCCTCTCCTCCCTCTTAGCTGACCTGGGCAAGGCCAAGGAACTTGGGCGTAGGGCTTGCAGCTGGGCTGGGGCTCAGGTCCCAGCCGGCACGGGGCCTGTCCAGAGATTCAAGGCTCCTGCGCAGGCACCAACCCCCAGTGCCGGGCTCGGCTTCAGCCAAGGGGACAGGAGAGGCCTGTGGAGGGAGGGCCCACCTGAGACCGACTCCACCCCATGCAAGAGCACCTATACTCAAGTAGGGCCCACTGGCAGGGCACTGAGGCCCAGAGCCTCCTGCCACCGGCGTAGCCCTGGCTGTCCCCGCAGCCCTCAGGAGCACCAGTGCCTGGGGCTTTATCGCCTAGGCAGCTGCGCCTCGGCGACAGGGGCTATCTGCTTTCGTTTGGAACTCTGCACAGTATACCTGTGGAATTGCCTGCTACGGTAGCTTGGCACGACAACCAATAGGAAAATCACCTGGCTGCGTGGCGTGCTCTGGCAGAGCCAAAGCTACTTCAGATGATGAGTTCTTCCTTTTGTGTGGTGTGTGTGTTTCAAACCCTGGCGGCTGTGGCTCGAGTCAACGCCAAAACAACCCATGCCACTGCTTTGGACGGTCGCGATGCCTGCTTACAATGTCCCTGGTACACGGAACACACGGACCTGTAAGCCCAATTGACCGCAGTGAGCCTCACGGGAGCAGAAATGCTTTCCCCTGAAATGCCTCACAGCCCAACGGGTAAGCAGCTTCGTTTTGGGTCCCCCGAACCCGGAGAAAAGATCAGTGTTCATTCGTACGGTACCACAAAGTCGGGCGAGAGGAGAAAGGGCACGCTGATGTCTGAGAGAGTCGCCTGGGTGCTCAGGGGCCCGCCCCTCTCATCCCAGAGAAGAAACACAGAGCAAGAGTGGACACTGACGAGGAAGGGGAAGACTGTGAGCCTCTCCTCTCTGAGAGACAGGCCTCTCCGGGCCTGGCAGGCGGCCAAGGCAGAAGCCCTCAGGCCACCTGTGGGAAAGGCCAGGTTTTCCGGTCCCAAAACGGCGGAGGTGACTGACGGCGATGGGAGTCAGCACGTCTGTGACCATTGGCGTGGGAGAGACCTGCAGGGCAACGCCGGCCCTAGGTAGGCCCCCGCTTGACGAGGCCGCGGGGACTTTGGTTGGCGAGGAAGCCCCCTCTTCCGAGGGACCGACCGGGGCAGCCTGGGCCCAAGGCAGACTCTTGGCCTGGACCAGGTGAGCTCTCGCTCTCGGATGGAGAGAGGGTCTCAGCCCAGTCCCAGGTCTGGCCCAGGGGTCCCCTCCCCCACAGCCCCTTCTGCAAGGGGCCCTGCCCCTCCCCCTGCCTTGGAACCCAGGAAGGAACCATTCTTTCCCAACAGCGGCCCCTAGCGGTGGTAGTCTGGGCTCTGAGTTTCCGCACCGGAGCCGCTGGCTTGTTCCTGGAGCTTCCTTCCTCTGCCTCTTCTTTTCATCAGACTTAGAGGAGAAAACAACAGTCCACGACACCATAGCAGAGGTTCTCTTCCAGCACAGCCCCCACCCAGCAGGGTCCTAGCAGGCCAGCGACCCCTTTCCTTCCCGTGGCCTCTCGCGGGCACTCGATGTGTCCGTTTGGGAACCCCGCTAACCCCTAAGCCCGGCGGGTGAGTTTTCCTGGCAGTCGACACGCTCCGGGAAGTGCCTTGGGTGGGTTTCGGCAGGATGTCTAGTGGCCGCACGTGTCCCGCCACTACCACTGGGGACAACTCCCGAGTGGAGAATTCTCCCCCTCATCACCACTGTCTTCCACCTCCAGGCCTTAGGCCCCTCCCGCCGGCAGCCAGGGTCTCCAGAGCAACGGAGGCGGGGCGGGGCGTGGGCGGGGCGAGTCTGCCGGGGGCGGGGCGCCGGGCGCCCGGGGGCGGGGGCGGCTGGGGGCGTGGCCTGCCCGGCGGGCTTGGGCGCCTGTGCCTCGGTCCTGGCTCGGCCGGCCGTGGGGGGGCGGGGAGAGGCCTGGCTGGGGCGGCGGCTGGAGCCAGAGGGGGCTTAGATCCCACGGGGCTGTTGGAGGCGCTTCTCCCGCTGCCAGGTGTCGGCACTATTGCTTCCCGCTGTGCTGACGACCATCTTCTCCTCTCCTCCCTCTTAGCTGACCTGGGCAAGGCCAAGGAACTTGGGCGTAGGGCTTGCAGCTGGGCTGGGGCTCAGGTCCCAGCCGGCACGGGGCCTGTCCAGAGATTCAAGGCTCCTGCGCAGGCACCAACCCCCAGTGCCGGGCTCGGCTTCAGCCAAGGGGACAGGAGAGGCCTGTGGAGGGAGGGCCCACCTGAGACCGACTCCACCCCATGCAAGAGCACCTATACTCAAGTAGGGCCCACTGGCAGGGCACTGAGGCCCAGAGCCTCCTGCCACCGGCGTAGCCCTGGCTGTCCCCGCAGCCCTCAGGAGCACCAGTGCCTGGGGCTTTATCGCCTAGGCAGCTGCGCCTCGGCGACAGGGGCTATCTGCTTTCGTTTGGAACTCTGCACAGTATACCTGTGGAATTGCCTGCTACGGTAGCTTGGCACGACAACCAATAGGAAAATCACCTGGCTGCGTGGCGTGCTCTGGCAGAGCCAAAGCTACTTCAGATGATGAGTTCTTCCTTTTGTGTGGTGTGTGTGTTTCAAACCCTGGCGGCTGTGGCTCGAGTCAACGCCAAAACAACCCATGCCACTGCTTTGGACGGTCGCGATGCCTGCTTACAATGTCCCTGGTACACGGAACACACGGACCTGTAAGCCCAATTGACCGCAGTGAGCCTCACGGGAGCAGAAATGCTTTCCCCTGAAATGCCTCACAGCCCAACGGGTAAGCAGCTTCGTTTTGGGTCCCCCGAACCCGGAGAAAAGATCAGTGTTCATTCGTACGGTACCACAAAGTCGGGCGAGAGGAGAAAGGGCACGCTGATGTCTGAGAGAGTCGCCTGGGTGCTCAGGGGCCCGCCCCTCTCATCCCAGAGAAGAAACACAGAGCAAGAGTGGACACTGACGAGGAAGGGGAAGACTGTGAGCCTCTCCTCTCTGAGAGACAGGCCTCTCCGGGCCTGGCAGGCGGCCAAGGCAGAAGCCCTCAGGCCACCTGTGGGAAAGGCCAGGTTTTCCGGTCCCAAAACGGCGGAGGTGACTGACGGCGATGGGAGTCAGCACGTCTGTGACCATTGGCGTGGGAGAGACCTGCAGGGCAACGCCGGCCCTAGGTAGGCCCCCGCTTGACGAGGCCGCGGGGACTTTGGTTGGCGAGGAAGCCCCCTCTTCCGAGGGACCGACCGGGGCAGCCTGGGCCCAAGGCAGACTCTTGGCCTGGACCAGGTGAGCTCTCGCTCTCGGATGGAGAGAGGGTCTCAGCCCAGTCCCAGGTCTGGCCCAGGGGTCCCCTCCCCCACAGCCCCTTCTGCAAGGGGCCCTGCCCCTCCCCCTGCCTTGGAACCCAGGAAGGAACCATTCTTTCCCAACAGCGGCCCCTAGCGGTGGTAGTCTGGGCTCTGAGTTTCCGCACCGGAGCCGCTGGCTTGTTCCTGGAGCTTCCTTCCTCTGCCTCTTCTTTTCATCAGACTTAGAGGAGAAAACAACAGTCCACGACACCATAGCAGAGGTTCTCTTCCAGCACAGCCCCCACCCAGCAGGGTCCTAGCAGGCCAGCGACCCCTTTCCTTCCCGTGGCCTCTCGCGGGCACTCGATGTGTCCGTTTGGGAACCCCGCTAACCCCTAAGCCCGGCGGGTGAGTTTTCCTGGCAGTCGACACGCTCCGGGAAGTGCCTTGGGTGGGTTTCGGCAGGATGTCTAGTGGCCGCACGTGTCCCGCCACTACCACTGGGGACAACTCCCGAGTGGAGAATTCTCCCCCTCATCACCACTGTCTTCCACCTCCAGGCCTTAGGCCCCTCCCGCCGGCAGCCAGGGTCTCCAGAGCAACGGAGGCGGGGCGGGGCGTGGGCGGGGCGAGTCTGCCGGGGGCGGGGCGCCGGGCGCCCGGGGGCGGGGGCGGCTGGGGGCGTGGCCTGCCCGGCGGGCTTGGGCGCCTGTGCCTCGGTCCTGGCTCGGCCGGCCGTGGGGGGGCGGGGAGAGGCCTGGCTGGGGCGGCGGCTGGAGCCAGAGGGGGCTTAGATCCCACGGGGCTGTTGGAGGCGCTTCTCCCGCTGCCAGGTGTCGGCACTATTGCTTCCCGCTGTGCTGACGACCATCTTCTCCTCTCCTCCCTCTTAGCTGACCTGGGCAAGGCCAAGGAACTTGGGCGTAGGGCTTGCAGCTGGGCTGGGGCTCAGGTCCCAGCCGGCACGGGGCCTGTCCAGAGATTCAAGGCTCCTGCGCAGGCACCAACCCCCAGTGCCGGGCTCGGCTTCAGCCAAGGGGACAGGAGAGGCCTGTGGAGGGAGGGCCCACCTGAGACCGACTCCACCCCATGCAAGAGCACCTATACTCAAGTAGGGCCCACTGGCAGGGCACTGAGGCCCAGAGCCTCCTGCCACCGGCGTAGCCCTGGCTGTCCCCGCAGCCCTCAGGAGCACCAGTGCCTGGGGCTTTATCGCCTAGGCAGCTGCGCCTCGGCGACAGGGGCTATCTGCTTTCGTTTGGAACTCTGCACAGTATACCTGTGGAATTGCCTGCTACGGTAGCTTGGCACGACAACCAATAGGAAAATCACCTGGCTGCGTGGCGTGCTCTGGCAGAGCCAAAGCTACTTCAGATGATGAGTTCTTCCTTTTGTGTGGTGTGTGTGTTTCAAACCCTGGCGGCTGTGGCTCGAGTCAACGCCAAAACAACCCATGCCACTGCTTTGGACGGTCGCGATGCCTGCTTACAATGTCCCTGGTACACGGAACACACGGACCTGTAAGCCCAATTGACCGCAGTGAGCCTCACGGGAGCAGAAATGCTTTCCCCTGAAATGCCTCACAGCCCAACGGGTAAGCAGCTTCGTTTTGGGTCCCCCGAACCCGGAGAAAAGATCAGTGTTCATTCGTACGGTACCACAAAGTCGGGCGAGAGGAGAAAGGGCACGCTGATGTCTGAGAGAGTCGCCTGGGTGCTCAGGGGCCCGCCCCTCTCATCCCAGAGAAGAAACACAGAGCAAGAGTGGACACTGACGAGGAAGGGGAAGACTGTGAGCCTCTCCTCTCTGAGAGACAGGCCTCTCCGGGCCTGGCAGGCGGCCAAGGCAGAAGCCCTCAGGCCACCTGTGGGAAAGGCCAGGTTTTCCGGTCCCAAAACGGCGGAGGTGACTGACGGCGATGGGAGTCAGCACGTCTGTGACCATTGGCGTGGGAGAGACCTGCAGGGCAACGCCGGCCCTAGGTAGGCCCCCGCTTGACGAGGCCGCGGGGACTTTGGTTGGCGAGGAAGCCCCCTCTTCCGAGGGACCGACCGGGGCAGCCTGGGCCCAAGGCAGACTCTTGGCCTGGACCAGGTGAGCTCTCGCTCTCGGATGGAGAGAGGGTCTCAGCCCAGTCCCAGGTCTGGCCCAGGGGTCCCCTCCCCCACAGCCCCTTCTGCAAGGGGCCCTGCCCCTCCCCCTGCCTTGGAACCCAGGAAGGAACCATTCTTTCCCAACAGCGGCCCCTAGCGGTGGTAGTCTGGGCTCTGAGTTTCCGCACCGGAGCCGCTGGCTTGTTCCTGGAGCTTCCTTCCTCTGCCTCTTCTTTTCATCAGACTTAGAGGAGAAAACAACAGTCCACGACACCATAGCAGAGGTTCTCTTCCAGCACAGCCCCCACCCAGCAGGGTCCTAGCAGGCCAGCGACCCCTTTCCTTCCCGTGGCCTCTCGCGGGCACTCGATGTGTCCGTTTGGGAACCCCGCTAACCCCTAAGCCCGGCGGGTGAGTTTTCCTGGCAGTCGACACGCTCCGGGAAGTGCCTTGGGTGGGTTTCGGCAGGATGTCTAGTGGCCGCACGTGTCCCGCCACTACCACTGGGGACAACTCCCGAGTGGAGAATTCTCCCCCTCATCACCACTGTCTTCCACCTCCAGGCCTTAGGCCCCTCCCGCCGGCAGCCAGGGTCTCCAGAGCAACGGAGGCGGGGCGGGGCGTGGGCGGGGCGAGTCTGCCGGGGGCGGGGCGCCGGGCGCCCGGGGGCGGGGGCGGCTGGGGGCGTGGCCTGCCCGGCGGGCTTGGGCGCCTGTGCCTCGGTCCTGGCTCGGCCGGCCGTGGGGGGGCGGGGAGAGGCCTGGCTGGGGCGGCGGCTGGAGCCAGAGGGGGCTTAGATCCCACGGGGCTGTTGGAGGCGCTTCTCCCGCTGCCAGGTGTCGGCACTATTGCTTCCCGCTGTGCTGACGACCATCTTCTCCTCTCCTCCCTCTTAGCTGACCTGGGCAAGGCCAAGGAACTTGGGCGTAGGGCTTGCAGCTGGGCTGGGGCTCAGGTCCCAGCCGGCACGGGGCCTGTCCAGAGATTCAAGGCTCCTGCGCAGGCACCAACCCCCAGTGCCGGGCTCGGCTTCAGCCAAGGGGACAGGAGAGGCCTGTGGAGGGAGGGCCCACCTGAGACCGACTCCACCCCATGCAAGAGCACCTATACTCAAGTAGGGCCCACTGGCAGGGCACTGAGGCCCAGAGCCTCCTGCCACCGGCGTAGCCCTGGCTGTCCCCGCAGCCCTCAGGAGCACCAGTGCCTGGGGCTTTATCGCCTAGGCAGCTGCGCCTCGGCGACAGGGGCTATCTGCTTTCGTTTGGAACTCTGCACAGTATACCTGTGGAATTGCCTGCTACGGTAGCTTGGCACGACAACCAATAGGAAAATCACCTGGCTGCGTGGCGTGCTCTGGCAGAGCCAAAGCTACTTCAGATGATGAGTTCTTCCTTTTGTGTGGTGTGTGTGTTTCAAACCCTGGCGGCTGTGGCTCGAGTCAACGCCAAAACAACCCATGCCACTGCTTTGGACGGTCGCGATGCCTGCTTACAATGTCCCTGGTACACGGAACACACGGACCTGTAAGCCCAATTGACCGCAGTGAGCCTCACGGGAGCAGAAATGCTTTCCCCTGAAATGCCTCACAGCCCAACGGGTAAGCAGCTTCGTTTTGGGTCCCCCGAACCCGGAGAAAAGATCAGTGTTCATTCGTACGGTACCACAAAGTCGGGCGAGAGGAGAAAGGGCACGCTGATGTCTGAGAGAGTCGCCTGGGTGCTCAGGGGCCCGCCCCTCTCATCCCAGAGAAGAAACACAGAGCAAGAGTGGACACTGACGAGGAAGGGGAAGACTGTGAGCCTCTCCTCTCTGAGAGACAGGCCTCTCCGGGCCTGGCAGGCGGCCAAGGCAGAAGCCCTCAGGCCACCTGTGGGAAAGGCCAGGTTTTCCGGTCCCAAAACGGCGGAGGTGACTGACGGCGATGGGAGTCAGCACGTCTGTGACCATTGGCGTGGGAGAGACCTGCAGGGCAACGCCGGCCCTAGGTAGGCCCCCGCTTGACGAGGCCGCGGGGACTTTGGTTGGCGAGGAAGCCCCCTCTTCCGAGGGACCGACCGGGGCAGCCTGGGCCCAAGGCAGACTCTTGGCCTGGACCAGGTGAGCTCTCGCTCTCGGATGGAGAGAGGGTCTCAGCCCAGTCCCAGGTCTGGCCCAGGGGTCCCCTCCCCCACAGCCCCTTCTGCAAGGGGCCCTGCCCCTCCCCCTGCCTTGGAACCCAGGAAGGAACCATTCTTTCCCAACAGCGGCCCCTAGCGGTGGTAGTCTGGGCTCTGAGTTTCCGCACCGGAGCCGCTGGCTTGTTCCTGGAGCTTCCTTCCTCTGCCTCTTCTTTTCATCAGACTTAGAGGAGAAAACAACAGTCCACGACACCATAGCAGAGGTTCTCTTCCAGCACAGCCCCCACCCAGCAGGGTCCTAGCAGGCCAGCGACCCCTTTCCTTCCCGTGGCCTCTCGCGGGCACTCGATGTGTCCGTTTGGGAACCCCGCTAACCCCTAAGCCCGGCGGGTGAGTTTTCCTGGCAGTCGACACGCTCCGGG
>NW_026688622.1:0-19269 GCF_030445035.2 Dasypus novemcinctus
ACATATGATTTTCTTCTGAGAACTAAGCATAGTGTGCAGAGATTTTGCAGCTATCTCCTTTCCTTCAGTGTTTGTTCTAACATTCGTATCGCTAAAACTAGCATTTCCTATATAGGAAAGCATAACCGAGGGTATAGCACCTAACTCTTTAAACCTAAATGAAACATTATGGCACATATGATTTACTTCTGAGAACTAAGCATTGTGTGCAGAGATTTTGGAGCTATCTCCTTTCCTTCAGTTTTTGTACTACCATTCATATCTCTAAAACTAGCATTTCCTATATAGGAAAGCATGACTGATGGTATAGCAGCTAAGTCTTTAAAGCTAAATGAAACAACATGGCATATATGATTTGCTTCTGAGAACTAAACATTCCGTGCAGAGATTTTGCAGCTATCTCTTTTCCTTCAGTTTTTGTGCTTACATTCCTATCTGTAAAACTATCCTTTACACTATAGCGAAGTATGACCAGGGGTATAGCAGCTAACTCTTTACACCTACCTGAAAAAGCATGGTACCTCTGATTTACTTCTGAGATCTAAGCATTGTGTGCAGAGGTTTTGCAGCTATCTCCTTTCCTTCAGTTTTTGTGCTAACATTAATGACTCTAAAACTAGCACTTCCTATATAGGAAAGCATAACCGAGGGTATAGCAGCTAGGACTTTATACCTAAATGAAACAAAATGGCACATATGATATACTTCTGAGAACTAAACCTAGTGTGCAGAGATTTTGCACTTATCTCCTTTCCTTCAGTTTTTATGCTAACATTCATATCTCTAAAACTAGCCTTTCATATATAGGAAAGCATGACCGAGGGCATAGCAGCTAACTCTTTAAACCTAAATGAGAGAACATGGCACAGATGATTTCCTTCTGAGAACTAAACATTGTGTGAAGATTTTGCAGCTATTTCCTTTCCTTCAATTTTTAGGATAACATTCATATCTCTAAATCTAGCATTTCCTATTTAGGAAAGCATAACCGTGGGTATAGCAGCTAACGCTTTAAACCTAAATGAAACAACATGGCACATATGATTTACTTCTGAGAATTAATCATTGTGTGTAGAGATTTTGCAGCTATCTTATTTCCTTCAGTTTTTGTGCTAACATTCCTATCTGTAAAACTAGCATTTGGTATATAGGAAAGCATAACCGAGGGTATAGCCGCTAACTCTTTAAACCTAAATGAAACAACATGGCACATATGATTTACTTCTGAGAAGTAAGCATTGTGTGCCGAGATTTTGCAGCTATCTTCTTTCCTTCAGTTTTTATTTTAACATTCATATCTCTAAAACTAGTATTTCCTATATAGGAAAGCATAACCGAGGGTATAGCAGCTAACTCTTTAAACCTAAATGAAACAGCATGGCACATATGATTTACTTCTGAGAACTTAACTTTGTGTGCAGAGATTTTGCAGCTATTTCTTTTCCTTCAGTTTTTGTGCTAACATTCCTATCTCTAAAACTAGCAATTATACTATAGGAAATCCTAACCGGGGGTATAACAGCTAACTCGTTAAACCTACCTGAAAAAGAATGGTACATATGATTTACTTCAGAGAACTAAGCATTGTGTGCAGAGATTTTAGAGCTATCCTCTTTCCTTCAGTTTTTGTGCTAGCATTCCTATTTTTAAAACAAGCATTTCCTATACAGGAAAGCATAACCGAGGGTGTAGCAGCTAACTATTTAAACCTAAATGAAAAACATGGCACGTATGATTTACTTCTGAGAACTAAGCATTGTGTGCAGAGATTTAGCAGCTATCTTCTTTCCTTGAGTTTTTCTGCTAACATTCCTATCTCTAAAAGTAGCATTTCCTATATAGGAAAGCATAACCGTGGGTATAGCAGCTAACTCTTCAAACCAAAATGAAACAACATGGCACATATTATTTTCTTCTGGGAACTAAACATTGTGTGCAGAGGGCTGCAGCTATCTCCTTTCCTTCAGTTTTTGTGCTAACATTCATATCTCCAAAACTAGAATTTCCTATATAGGAAAGTATAAGCGGGGGTATAGCAGCTTACACTAGAAACCTACCTGAAAAAGCATGGTACGTATGATTTACTTCTGAGAACTAGGCATTGTGTGCAGAGATTTTGCAGCTATCTTCTTTCCTTCAGTTTTTGTGCTAACGTTCCTATCTGTAAAACTAGTATTTCCGAAAGTAGGAAAGCATAACCGAGGGTGTCGCCGCAAACTGTTTAAACGAAAATGAAACAACATGGCACATGTGATTTACTTCTGAGAATTAAGCATTGTGTGCAGAGATTTTGCAGCTACCTCCTTTACTTCAATTTTTATGCTAACATTCATATCTCTAGAACTTACATTTCCTATATAGTAATGCATAACCGAGGGTATATCAGCTAACTCTTTAAACCTAAATGAAACAACATGGCACATATGATTTACTTCTGAGAACTAAACATTGTGTGCAGAAATTTGGAGCCATCTCTTTTCCTTCAGATTTTGGTCTAACATTCCTATCTCTAAAACTAGCATTTACACTATAGGCAAGCACAACTGCGGGTAGAGCAGCTAACTCTTAAAACCTACCTGAAAAAGCATGGTACATATGATTTACTTCTGAGAAGTAAGCATTGTGTGCAGAGAATTCTTTTTTATTGACTGTGTAATAATATTACATTAAAAATATATATTTGAGGTCCCATTCAACCCCACCCCCCACTTCCCCCTCCCCCCAAACAACACTCGTTCCCATCATCATGACACATCCATTGAATTTGGTAAGTACATCTTTGGGCACCTCTGCACCTCATAGACAATGGTTCACATCATGGCCCATAGTCTCCTCCATTCCATCCAGTGGGCCCTGTGAGGATTTTCAATGTCCGGTGATTGCCTCTGAAGCACCATCCAGGGCAGCTCCATGTCCCAAAGACGCCTCCACCTCTCATCTCTTCCTGCCTTTCCCCATACCCATCGCCCACCATGTCCACTTTTCCCAATCCAATGCCACCTTTTCTATGTGGACATTGGATTGGTTGTGTCCATTGCACCTCTATGTCAACAGGAGGCTCAGATTCCACATGGATGCTGGATGCAATCCTCCCATTTTCAGTTGTAACCACTCTAGGCTCCATGGTGTGGTGGTTGTCCTTCTTCAACTCCATTTTAGCTGAGTGTGGTAAGTCCAATAGATCAGATTGTAGGTGCTGGAGTCTGCTGAGGCTCAGGACCTGTCGATCACATTGTCAGTCCAGAGATTCAAATCCCCTAAATATATCTTAAACCCCAACATTAACTGCACCTCCAGCACATTAGCATGAAAGTCTTATGAAGGGAGATCCCATCTGAGTCCAAATTCATCACACATAAACACCATTTCCAAAGAGGGGCCATCTGCCCTGGTAGTTAACCCCATCGGCCATGACCATAACTCCCATGGGTCTCTTTAGCCCTCAGAGGAACCAATATCTGGGGGTTGTATCTGCTTTATCTGTCTCTCTGACTCTGCTCAGTTGTGCATGAGGGCAATCCTTCTGCCAGCCTCCAGACTCTTTTTTAGAATCTCGTAGACATATAAACTCATTTCTCCTTTCCATTTCCCCCTGTGTGCAGAGAATTTGAAGCTATCTCTTTTCCTTCAGTTTTTGTGCTAACATTCATATCTCTAAAACTAGCATTTCCTATATAGGAAAGCATAACCGAGGGTATAGCAGCTAAATCTTTAAAGCTAAATGAAACAACAAGGCACATATGATTTACTTCTGAGAACTAAACATTGTGTGCAGAGATTTTGCAGCTATATTCTTTCCTTCAGTTTTTTTGTGCTAACATTCCTATCTGTAAAACTTGCATTTCATATATAGGAAAGCATAACCGGGTGTATAGCAGCTTACTCTTTAAACCTACCTGGAAAAGTATGGTACATATGATTTACTTTGAAACAAAGCATTGTGTGCAGAGATTTTGGAGCTATCTTCTTTCCTTCAGTTTGTGTGCTAACATTCCTATCCGCAAAATTAGCATTTCCTATATAGGGAAGAATAACCGAGGTTATAGCCGCTAAATTTTTAAACCTAAATGAAACAACAGGACACATACAATTTACTTCTGAGAACTAAACATTGTGTGCAGAGATTTTGCAGCTATCTCCTTTCCTTCAGTTTTTGTGCTAACATTCATATCTCTAAAACTAGCATTTCCTACATAGGAAAGCACAATCGGAGGTATAGTGCTAACTATTTCAACAAAAATGAAACAAATTGGCACATATGATTTGCTTCTGAGAACTAAACATTGTGTACAGAGATTTTGCAGCTATCTCCTTTCCTTCAGATTTTGTGCTAACATTCATAACTCTAAACTAGCATTTCCTATATAGGAAAGCATAACCGGGGGTATAGCACCTAACTCTTTAAACCTACCTGAAAAAGCATGGTACATATGATTTACTTCTGAGAACTAAGCTTTGTGTGCAGAGATTTTGCAGCTGTCTTCTTTCCTTCAGTTTTTGTGCTAACATTCATATCTCTAAAACTAGCATTTCCTATATAGGAATGCATAACCGGGGGTATCGCAGCTAACTCTTTAAACCTACCTGAAAAAGTTTGGTACATATGATTTAATTCTGAGAACTTAGCTTTCTGTGCAGAGATTTGGCAGGTATCTCTTTTCCTTCAGTTTTTGTGCTCACATTCCTATCTCTAAAACTAGCATTTACACTATAGGAAAACATAATCGGGGGTATATCAGCTAACTCTTTAAACCTACCTGAAAAAGCATGGTACATATGAATTACTTCTGAGAACAAAGCATTGTGTGCAGATATATTGCAGCTATCTTCTTTCCTTCAGGTTTTGCGCTAACATTCCTATCTGTAAAACTAGAATTTCCTATATAGGAAAACATAACCGAGCGTATCGCCGCTAACTATTTAAACCAAAATGAAACAACATGGCACATGTGATTTACTTCTGAGAACTAAGCATTGTGAGCAGAGATTTTGCAGCTATCTCCTTTTCTTCAGTTTTTGTGCTAACATTCCTTCTGTAAAACTAGCATTTCCTACATAGGAAAGCATAACTGAGGGTATAACCCTTAACTCTTTAAACATAAATGAAACAACATGGCACATATGATTTACATCTAAGAACGGAGCGTTGTGTGCAGAGATTTTGTAGCTGTCTCCTTTCCTTCAGTTTTTGTGCCAACATTCATATCTCTAAAACTAGCATTTCATATATAAGAAAGCATAACGGGGGGTATAGCAGCTAACTCTTTAAACCTACCTGAGAAAGCATGGTACTTATGATTTACTTCTCAGATCTAAGCATTGTGTGCATAGATTTTGCAGCTATCTTCTTTCCTTCAGTTTTTGTACTAACATTCCTATCAGTAAAACTAGCATTACCTGTATAGGAAAGTATAACCGAGGGTATAGCAGCTACCTCTTTAAACATAATTGAAACAACATGGCACAAATGATTTACTTCTGAGAACTAAACATTGTGTGCAGAGATTTTGCAGCTATCTCTTTTCCTTGAGTTTTCTGCTAACATTCCTATCTCTAAAACTTGCATTTACACTATAGGAAAGCATAACCAGAAGTATAGCAGCTAATTCTTTAAACCTACCTGAAAAACCATGGTACATATGATTTACTTCTGAGAACTAAGCATTGTGTGCAGAGATTTTGCAGCTATCTCCTTTCTTTCACTTTTTGAGCTAACATAACTATCTCTAAAAGTAGCATTTACACTATAGGAAAGTATAACCGGGGGTATAGCACCTAACTCTTTAAACCTACCTGAAAAAGCATGGTATATGTGATTTACTTCTGAGAACTAAGCAGTGTGTGCAGAGATTTTGCAGCTATCTTCTTTCCTTCAGTTTTTGTGCTAAGATTCCTATCTGTTAAACTAGCATTTACATTTTAGGAAATCATAACCGAGGGTTTCGCCGCTAACTCTTTAAACCTAAATGAAACAAAAATGCACATATGATTTACTTCTAAGAACTAAGCATTTTGGGCAGAGATATTGCAGCTATCTCCTTTCCTTCAGTTTGTGTGCTAACATTCCTATCTCTAAAACTAGCATTTCCTATATAGGAAACCATAACCGAGGGTATAGCCGCTAACTCTTTAAAGATAAATGAAATAACATGGCACATATGATTTACTTCTGAGAACTAAACATTGTGTGCAGAGATTTTGCAGCTATCTCTTTTAATTCAGTTTTTGTGTTAACATTCCTATCTCTAAAACCAGCATTTACACAATAGGAAATCACAACCGGTAGTAGAGCAGCTAAAACTTTAAACCTACCTGAAAAAGCATGGGACATATGATTTACTTCAGAGAACTAAGAATTGTGTGCAGAGATTTTGCAGCTATCTCCTTTCCTTCAGTTTTTGTGCTAACATTCATATCTCTAAAACTAGCATTTCATATAAAGGAAAGCATAACCGAGGGTATAGCAGCTAACTCTTTAAACCTAAATGAAACAATATGGCCCATATGATTTACTTCTGAGAAGTAAACATTGTGTGCAGAGATTTTTCAGCTATCTCTTTTCCTTCAGATTTTGTGATAATATTCATATCCCTAAAACTAGCATTTATACCATAAGAAAGCATAACCGCGGGTATAGTAGCTAACTCATTAAACCTACCAGAAAAAGTATGGTACATATGATTTACATCTGAGAACTCACCATTGTGTGCAGAGATTTTGCAGCTATCTTCTTTCCTTCAGTTTTTGTGCTAACATTCCTATCTGTAAAACTACCATTTCCTATATAGGGAAGCATAACCGAGGGTATAGCTGCTAACTGGTTAAACCTAAATGAAACAACATGGCACATATGATTTACTACTGAGAACTATGCATTTTGTGCAGGGATTTTGCACCTATCTACTTTCCTTCAGGTTTTGTGCTAACATTCATATATCTAAAACGAGCATTTCCAATATAGGAAAGCATAACCGTGGGTATAGCAGTTAACTCTTTAAACCTAAATGAAACAATATGGCACATATGATTTACTTCTGAGAACTAAGCACTGTGTGCAGAGATTTTGCAGCTATCTCCTTTCCTTCAGTTTTTGTGCTTACATTCATATCTCTAAAACTAGCATTTCCTATATAGGAAAGCATAACCGAGGGTATAGCAGCTAACTCTTTAAACCTAAATGAAACAACCTGGCACATATTATTTACTTCTGAGAACAAAGCATTATGTGCAGAGATTTTGCATCTATCTCCTTTCCTTCAGTTTTTATGCTAACATTGATATCTCTAAAACTTGCATTTCCTATATAGGAAAGCATAACCGAGGGTATAGCAGCTAACTCTTTAAACCTAAATGAAACAACATTGCACATATGATTTACTTCTGAGAACTAAACATTGTGTATAGAGATTTTGCAGCTATCTCCTTTCCTTCAGTTTTTGTGCTAACATTCATATCTCTTAAACTAACATTTCTTTATAGGAAAGTATAACCGGGGGTAGAGCAGCTAACTCTTTAAACCTACCTGAAAAAGCATGGAACATATGAATTACTTCTCAGAAGTAAGCATTGTGTGCAGAGATTTTGCAGCTATCTTCTTTCCTTCAGGTTTTGTGCTAACATTCCTATCTGTAAAACTAGCATTTCCTATTAGGAATGCATAACTGAAGGTATCGCCGCTAACAATTTAAACCAAAATGAAACAACATGGCAGACATGATTTACTTCTGAGAACTAAGCATTGTGTGCAATGATTTTGCAGCTCTCTCCTTTACTTCAGTTTTTATGCTAACATTCATATACCTAAAACTAGCATTTCCTGTATCGGAAAGCATAACCGAGTTTATAGCAGCTAACTCTTTAAACTTAAATGATACAAAATGGCACATATGATTTACTTCTGAGAACTAAACATTGGTGCAGAGATTTTGCAGCTATCTCTTTTCCTTCAGTGTTTGTGCTAATATTCCTATCTCTGAAACTAGCATTTACAATATACGGAAGAATACCCGGGGGTATAGCAGCTAACTCTGTAAACCTAAAAGAAACAACATGGCACATATGATTTACTTTTGAGAACTAAACATTGTGTGCAGAGATTTTACAGCTATCTCTCTTCCTTCAGTTTTTTTGCTAATATTCCTAACTCTAAAACTTGCCTTTACACTATAGGAAAGCATAACCAGGGGAATAGCAGCTAACTCTTTAAACCTACCAGAAAACGTATGGTACAAGTGATTTACTTTTGAGAACTAAGCATTGAGTGCAGAGATTTTGGAGCTTTCGTCTTTCTTTCTCTTTTTGTGCTAACATTCCTATCTGTAAAAAAAGCATTTCCTTTGTAGAAAAGCATACCCGAGGGTATAGCCGATAACACTTTAAACCTAAATGAAACAACATGTCACATATGATTTATTTCTGAGACCTAAACATTTTGTGCAGAGATTTCGCAGCTCTCTATTTTCCTTCAGTTTTTGTGCTAGCATTCCTATCTCTAAAACTAGCATTTACACTATAGGAAAGCTTAACCGTGGGTATACCAGTTTACACTTCAAACCTACCCGAAAAAGCATGGTACATATGATTTGCTTCTGAGAAGTAAGCAATGTGTGCAGAGATTTTGCAGCTATTTCCTTTCCTTCAGTTGTTGTGCTAACATTCCTATCTGTAAAACTGGCATTTATAGTAGAGGAAAGCATAACCGGGGGCGATAGCAGCTAACTCTTTAAACGTACCTGAAAAAGCATGGTACATATGATTTATTTATGAGAACTAAACATTGTATGCAGAGATTGTGTAGCTTTCTCTTTCCTTCAGTTTTTGTGGTAACATTCCTATCTCTAAAACAAGCATTTACACTATAGGAAAGCATAACCGAGTGTATAGCTGCTAACACTTTAAACCTACCTAAAAAAGCATGGTACATATGCTTTACTTCTGAGAACTAACCTTGTGTGCAGACATTTTGCAGCTATCTTCTTTCCTTCAGTTTTTGTGCTAACATTCCTATCTGTAAAACTAGCATTTCCTATATAGGAAAGCATAACCGAAGGTATAGCCACTAAATCTTTAAACCTAAATGAAACAACATCGCACATATGATTTACTTCTGAGAACTAAGCGTTGTGTGCAGAGATTTTGCAGCTATCTCCTTTCCTTCAGTTTTTGAGCTAACATTCATATTTCTCGAACTAGAATTTCCTATATAGGAAAGCATAACCGGGGGTATAGGAGCTAACTCTTTAAACCTACCTGAAAAAGCATGGTATGTCCGATTTACTTCTGAGAAGTATGCATTGTGTGCAGAGATTTTGCAGCTATCTCCTTTCCTTCAGTTTTTTTAATAACATTCATAACTCAAAAACTGTCATTTACACTAAAGGAAAGCATAACCAGGTGTATAGCAGCTAACACTTTAAACCTACCTGAAATAGCATGGTACATATGTTTTACTTCTGAGAACTAAACATTTTGTGCAGAGATTTTGCAGCTATCTCTTTTCCTTCAGTTTTTGTGCTAACATTCATTTTTCTAAAACTAGAATTTCCTATATAGGAAAGCATAAACTGGGGTATGGGAGCTAACTCTTTAAACCTACCTGAAAAAGCATGGTACATACGATTTACTTCTGAAAACTAAGCATTGTGTGCAGAGATTTTGCAGCTATTTTCTTTCCCTCAGTTTTTGTGCTAATATTCTTATCTGTAAAACTAGCATTTCCTATATAGGAAACCATAACCGAGGGTATCGCCGCTAACTCTTTAATCCTAAATATAACAACACGGCACATATGATTTACTTCTGAGAACTAAGCATTGTGTGCTGAGATTTTGCAGCTATCTTCTTTCCTTCAGTTTTTGTGCTAACATTCCTATCATTAAAACTAGCATTTCCTATAAAGGAAAGCATAACCGAGGGTATAGCAGCTAACTCTTTAAACCTTAATGAAACAACAGGGCACATAGGGTTTACTTCTCAGAACTAAACATTGTGTGCAGAGATTTTGCAGTTATCTCTTTTCCTTCAGTTTTTTTTGCTAACATTCCTATCTCTAAAACTTGCATTTACACAATAGGAAAGCATAACCAGGGCTATAGCAGCTAACTCTTTAAACATACCTGAAAAACCATGGTACATATGATTTACTACTGAGAACTATGCATTGTGTGCAGAGATTTTGCACCTATCTACTTTCCTTCAGGTTTTGTGCTAACATTCATATATCTAAAACGAGCATTTACAATATAGGATAGCATAACCGTGGGTATAGCAGTTAACTCTTTAAACCTAAATGAAACAATATGGCACATAAGATTTACTTCTGAGAACTAAGCACTGTGTGCAGAGATTTTGCAGCTATCTCCTTTCCTTCAGTTTTTGTGCTAACATTCATATCTCTAATACTTGCATTTCCTATATAGGAAAGCATAACCCAGGGTATAGCAGCTAACTCTTTAAACCTAAATGAAACAACCTGGCACATATTATTTACTTCTGAGAACAAAGCATTATGTGCAGAGATTTTGCAGCTATCTCCTTTCCTACAGTTTTTATGCTAACATTGATATCTCTAAAACTTGCATTTCCTATATGGGAAAGCATAACCGAGGGTATAGCAGCTAACTCTTTAAACCTAAATGAAACAACATTGCACATATGATTTACTTCTGAGAATGAAACATTGTGTATAGAGATTTCGTAGCTATCTCCTTTCCTTCAGTTTTTGGGCTAACATTCATATATCTAAAATTAGCATTTCTTTATAGGAAAGTATAACCGGGGGTATAGCAGCTACCTCTTTAAACCTACCTGAAAAAGCATGGAACATATGATTTACTTCTGAGAACTAAGCATTGTGTGCAGAGATTTTGCAGCTATCTTCTTTCCTTCAGGTTTTGTGCTAACATTCCTATCTGTAAAACTAGCATTTCCTATTAGGAAAGCATAACCGAAGGTATCGCCGCTAACAATTTAAACCAAAATGAAACAACATGGCAGACATGATTTACTTCTGAGAACTAAGCATTGTGTGCAATGATTTTGCCGCTCTCTCATTTACTTCAGTTTTTATCCTAACATTCATATACCTAAAACTAGCATTTCCAGTATAGGAAAGCATAACCGAGGTTATAGCAGCTAACTCTTTAAACTTAAATGATACAAAATGGCACATATGATTTACTTCTGAGAACTAAACATTGGTGCAGAGATTTTGCAGCTATCTCTTTTCCTTCAGTTTTTGTGCTAATATTCCTATCTCTAAAACTAGCATTTACAATATACGGAAGAATACCCTGGGGTATAGCAGCTAACTCTGTAAACCTAAAAGAAACAACATGGCACATATGATTTTCTTCTGAGAACTAAGCATTGTGTGCAGAGATTTTGCAGCTATCTTTTTTCCTTCAGTTTTTGTGCTAACATTCATTTCTGTAAAAGCAGCATTTACATTCTATGAAAGCATAACCGGAGGTATAGTAGCTAACTCTTGCAACCTACCCGAAAAATCATGGTGCATAAAATTTACTTCTGAGAACTAAGCATTGTGTGCAGAGATTTTGCAGCTGTCTCCTTTCCTTCAGTTTTGTGCTAACATTCATATCTCTAATACTAGCATTTCCTATATATGAAAGCATAAAGGAGGGTATAGCAGGTCACTCTTTAAATCTAAATGAAACAACATGGCAGATATGATTTATTTCTGAGAACTAAACATTTTGTGCAGAGATGTTGCAGCTATCTCCTTTCCTTCAGTTTCTGTGCCAACATTCATATCTCTAAAACGAGCATTTCCTATATAGGAAAGCATAACTGGGGGTAAAGAAGCTAACTCTTTAAACCTACCTGAGAAAGCATGGTACATATGATTTACTTCTGAGAACTACGCATTGTGTGCTGAGATTTGGCAACTATCTTTCTTCCTTCAGTTTTTGTTCTACCATTCCTATCTGTTAAACTAGCATTTCCTACATAGGAAAGCATAACCGAGGGTATAGCCCTTAACTCTTTAAACCTAAATGAAACAACATGGCACATATGATTTACTTCTGAGAACTGTGCGTTGTGCACAGAGATTTTGTAGCTCTCTCCTTTCCTTCAGTTTTTTTGCTAAAATTCATATCTCTAAAACTGGCATTTCCTATATAGGAAAGCATAACTGGGGGTAAAGAAGCTAACTCTTTAAACCTACGTGAGAAAGCATGGTACATATGATTTATTTCTGAGTACTAAGCATTGTGTGTAGAGATTTTGCTGCTATCTTCTTTCCTTCAGTTTTTGTGCTAACATTCCTATCTTTAAAACTAGCATTACCATTATAGAAAAGCATAACCGAGGGTATAGCAGTTACCTCTTTAAACCTAAATGAAACAACATGGCACATATGATTTACTTCTGAGAACTAAACATTGTGTGCAGAGATTTTGCAGCTATCTCTTTTCCTTCCGTTTTTGTGCTAATATTCCTATCTCTAAAACTTGCATTTACACTATAGGAAAGCATAATCAGAGCTATAGCTGCTAACTCTTTAAACCTACCTGAAAAACCATGGTACATCTGATTTACTTCTGAGAACTAAGCATTGAGTGCCGAGATTTTGCAGCTCTCTCCTTTCCTTCAGTTTATGTGCTAACATTCATATTTCTAAAACTAGAATTTCCTATATAGGAAAGCATAACTGAGGGTATAGGAGCTAACTCTTTATACCTACCTGAAAAAGCATGCTACATACGATTTACTTCTGAGAACTGAGCATTGTGTGCAGAGATATTGCAGCTATCTTCTTTCCTTCATTTTTTGTGCTAACATTCCTATCTTTAAAACTAGCATTTCTTATAATGGAACGCATAACCGAGGGTATCGCCGCCAATTCTTTCAACCTAGATGAAACAACAATGCACATATGATTTACTTCTGAGAACAAAGCATTGTGTGCAGAGATTTTTCAGCTATCGCCTTTCCTTCAGTTTTTGTGCTAACATTCACATCTCTAAAACGATCATTTCCTATACAGGAAAGCATAACCAAGGGTATAGCACCTAACTCTTTATACCTAAATGAAATAATATGGCACATATTATTTACTTCTGAGAACTAAACATGGTGTGCAGAGATTTTGAAGCTATCTCTTTTCCTTCAGTTTTTGTTTTAACATATCTGTCTCTAAAACTAGTGTTTACACTATAGAAAAGCATACCCGGGGGTATAGCAGCTAACTCTTTAAACCTACCTGAAGAAGCATGGTACATATGATTTACTTCTGAGAACTAAGCATTGTGTGCAGAGATTTTGCAGCTATCTTCTTTCCTTCAGTTTTTGTGCTAATATTCCGATCTGTAAAACAAGCATTTACACTACAGTAAAGCATAACAGGGGGTATTGCAGCTAACTCTTTAAAACTATCTGAAAAAGCATGGTACATATGATTTACTTCTGAGAACTAAGTATTGTGTGCAGAGGTTTGGCAGGTATCTTCTTTCCTTCAGTTTTTGTGCTAGCATTCCTATTTGTAAAACAAGAATTTCCTATATAGGAAAACATAACTGAGGGTATAGCCGCTAACTCTTTAAACCTAAATGAAACAACATGGCACATATGACTTACTTCTGAGAACTAAGCATTGCGTGTCGAGATTTTGCTGCTATCTCCTTTCCTTCTGTTTTTGTAGTAACATTCATACCTCTAAAACTAGTATTTCCTATATAGTATGCATAACCGGGGGTATAGCAGCTAACTCTTTAACACTGAATGAAACAACATCGCACGTATGATTTACTTCTGAGAATTAAACATTGTGTGCAGAGATTTTGCAGCTATCTCTTTTCCTTCAGTTTTTGTGCTAACCTTCCTATCTCTAAAACTACCCTTTACACTATAGGGAAGCATAACCGAGGGTATTGCAGCTAACTCTTAAAACCTACCTGAGAAAGCATGGTACATATGATTCACTTCTGAGAACTAAGCATTGTGTGCAGAGATTTTGCAGCTATCTTCTTTCCTTCAGTTTTTGCGCTAACATTCCTATTTGTAAAGCAAGCATTTCATATATAGGAAAGAATAACTGAGGGCGTAGCCGCTAACTCTTTAAACCTAAATGAAATAACATGGCACATATGATTTACTTCTGAGATCTAAGCATTGTGTGCAGAGATTTTGCAGCTATCTCCTTGCCTTCAGTTTTTGTGCTAAATTCATATCTCTAAAACTAGCATTTCCTATATAGGAAAGCATAACCGAGAGTATGGCAGCTAACTCTTTAAACCTAAATGAAACAACATGGCACATATGATTTCCTTCTGAGAACTAAGCATTGTGTGCAGTGATTTTGCAGGTAACTCCTTTCCTTCAGTTTTTATGCTAACATTCATATTTCTAAAACTAACATTTCATATATTGGAAAGCATACCCGAGGGAATAGCAGCTAACTCTTTAAACCTAAATGAAACAACATGGCACATATGATTTACTTCTGAGAACTAAACATTTTGTGCAGAGATTTTCAGCTATCTCTTTTCCTTCACTTTTTATGCTAACATTCCTATCTGTAAAACTTGCACTTACACTATAGGAAAGCATAATCGAGGGTGTCGCCGCTAACTCTTTATACCTAAATGAAACAACATGGCACATATGATTTACTTCTGAGAACTAAGCATTGTGTGCAGAGATTTTGGAGTTATCTCCTTTCCTTCAGTTTTTCTTCTAACATTCATAACTCTAAAACTAGTATTTCCTATATAGGAAAGCATAACCGCGGGTATATGAGCTAATACTTTAAACGTAAATGAAACAACATGGTACATATGATTTACTTCTAAGAACTAAGCATTGTGTGCAGAGATTTTGAAGCTATCTCCTTTCATTCAGTTTTTGAGCTAACATTCATATCTCTAAAACCAGCATTTCCTATATAGGAAAACATAACGGATGGTATGACAGGTAACTCTTTAAACCTAAATGAAACAACATGGCACACATGATTTACTTCTGAGAACTAAACATTGTGTGCAGAGATTTTGCAGCTATCACCTTTCCTTCCGTTTTTGTGCCAATATTCATATCTCTAAAACTAGCATTTCAAATATAGGAAAGCATAACCGGGGGTATAGCAGCTAACTCTTTAAACCTACCTGAAAAAGGATGGTTTATATGATTTACTTCTGAGAATTAAGGATTGTGTGCAGAGATTTTGCAGGTATCTTCTTTGCTTCAGTTTTTGTGCTAACATTCCTATCTTTAAAACTAGCCTTACGTATATAGGAAAGCATAACCGGGGGTATAGCCGCTCCCTCTTTAAACCTAAATGAAACAACATGGCAAATATGATTTACTTCTGAGAACCAGACATTGTCAGCAGAGATTTTGCAGCTATCTCTTTTCCTTCAGTTTTTGTGCTAACATTCCTATCCCTTAAATTTGCATTTACACTATAGGAAAGCATAACCAGAGCTATAGCAGCTAACTCTCTAAACCTACCTGAAAAACCATGGTACATATGATTTCCTTCTGAGAATTAATCATTGTGTGCAGAGATTTTGGAGCTATCTCCTTTCTCTCAGTTTTTGAGCTAACATTCCTATCTCTAAAACTAGCATTTACACTATAGGAAAGCACAACAGGGCGTAAAGTAGCTAACTCTTTAAACATCATTGAAACAACAATGCACATATGATATAACTTCTGACAAATAAGCATTGTGTGCAGAGATTTTGCAGCTATCTCCTTTACTTCAGGTTTTGTGCTAACATTCATATTTCTAAAACTAGAATTTCCTATATAGGAAAGCATAACCGGGGGTATAGCAGCTAACTCTTTAAACCTACCTGAAAAAGCATGGAACATATGTTTTACTTCTGAGAACTAAGCATTATGTGCAGAGATTTTGCAGCTACATTCTTTCCTTCAGTTTTTGAGCTAACATTCCTATATGTAAAACTAGCTTTCCCTATATAGGAAGGCACAACCGAGGGTTTCGCCGCTAACTATTTGAACCAAAATGAAACAACATGGCACAGGTGATTTCCTTCTGAGAAATAAGCATTGTGTGCAGAGATTTTGCAGCTATCTCCTTTCCTTCAGTTTTTATGCTAACATTCATATCTCTAAAACTAGCATTTCCTATATAGTAAAGCATAACCGAGGATATAGCAGCTAACTCTTTAAACCTAAATGAAACAACATGGCACATATGATTTAATTCTGAGAACTAAACATTTTGTGCAGAGATTTTGCAGCTATCTCTTTTCCTTCAGTTTTTGTGCTAACATTCCTATCTCTTAACCTAGCATTTACACTACAGGAAAGCATAAGCGATGGTATAGCAGCTAACTCTTTAAACCTACCTCAAAAAGCATGGTACATGTGATTTACTTCTGAGAAGTAAGCATTGTGGGCAGAGATTTTGCAGCTATCTCCTTTCCTTCAGTTTTTGTTCTAACATTCATATCTCTAAACTAGCATTTCCTACATAGGAAAGCATAATCGGAGGTATAGCAGCTAACTCTTTCAACCTAAATGAAACAAATTGGCACATATGATTTGCTTCTGAGAACTAAACATTGAGTACAGAGATTTTGCAGCTATCTCCTTTCCTTCAGATTTTGTGCTAACATTCATAACTTTAAAACTAGCATTTCCTATATAGGAAAGCATAACCGGGGGTATAGCACCTAACTCTTTAAAACTACCTGTAAAAGCATGATATATATGATTTACTTCTGAGAACTAAGCATTGTTTGCAGAGATTTTGCAGCTCTCTTCTTTCCTTCAGTTTTTGTGCTAACATTCCTATCTTTAAAACTAGCATTTCCTATATAGGAATGCATAACCGGTGGTATAGCAGCTAACTCTTTAAACCTACCTGCAAAAGTTTGGTACATATGATTTACTTCTGAGAACTAAGCTTTCTGTGCAGAGATTTTGCAGCTATCTTCTTTCTTTCACTTTTTGTGCTAACATTCCTATCTCTAAAACTAGAATTTACGCTACAGGAAAGCATAACCGGGAGTATAGCAGCTAACTCTTTAAACCTACCTGAAAAAGAATGGTAGAAATGATTTACTTCTGAGAACTAAGCATTGTGTGCAGAGATTTTGCAGCTATCTTCTTTCCTTCAGGTTTTGCGCTAACATTCCTATCTGTAAAACTAGAATTTCCTATATAGGAAACCATAACCGAGCGTAGCGCCGCTAACTATTTAAACCAAAATGAAACAACATGGCACATGTGATTTACTTCTGAGAACTAAGCATTGTGAGCAGAGATTTTGCACCTATCTCCTTTACTTCAGTTTTTATGCTAACATTCATATCTCTAAAACTAGCATTTCCTATATATGAATGCATAAGCGAAGTTAGAGCCGCTAACTCTTTACACCTAAATGAAACAATATGGCACATATGATTTACTTCAGCGAACTAGGCATTGGTGTGCAGAGTTTTTGCAGCTATTTTCTTTTCAGTTTTTGTGCTAACATTCCTATCTGTAAACCTAGCATTTCCTATATAGGAAAGCATAACCGAGGGTATCGCCGCTAACTCTTTAAAGCTAAATGAAACAACACGGCAAGAATGATTTACTTCTGAGAACTAAGCATTGTGTGCAGAGATTTTGCACCTATCTGCTTTCCTTCAGTTTTTATGCTAACATTCCTATCTCTAAAACTAGCATTTCCTATATGGGAAAGCATAACCGAGGGTATAGCAGCTAACTCTTTAAACCTAAATGAAACAACATGGCACATATGATTTACTTTTAACAACTATGCATTGAGTGCAGAGATTTTGTGGCTATCTCATTTCCTGCAGTTTTTCTGCTAATATACCTATCTCTAAAACTACCTGTTACACTATAGGAAAGCAAAACAGGGCATATAGCAGCTAACTCTTTAAAGCTAAATGAAACAACATGGCACATATGATTTACTTCTAAGAAATAAACATTGTGTGGAGATAATTTGCAGCTATCTCCTTTCCTTAAGTTTTTGTACTAGCATTCCCATCTCTAAAACTAGCATTTACTATATAGGAAAGCATAACCGAGGTTATTGCAGGTAACTATTTAAACCTAATTGAAACAACTAGGCACATATGATTTACTTCTGAGAACTAAGCATTGTGTGCAGAGATTTTGTAGCTATCTCCTTTCCTTCAGTTTTTGTGCTAACATTCCTATCCCTAAAACCAGCATTTACTATATAGGAAAGGATAACAGAGGGTATAGCAGCTAACTCTTTAAACCTAAAAGAAACAACATGGCACATATAATTATACTTCTGAGAAATAAGCATTGTGTGCAGAGATTTTACAGCTATCTCCTTTCCTTCAGGTTTTGTGCTAACATTGCTATCTGTAAAACTAGCATTTACTATGCAAAAAAGCATAAACGAAGGTAAAGCAGCTAACTCTTTAAACCTAAATGAAACAACATGGCACATATGATCTACTTCTGAGAACTAAGTACTCTGTGCAGATATTTTGCAGGTGTCTCCTTTCCTTCAGTTTTTGTGCTAACATTCCTAACTCTAAAACTAGCATTTACTATATAGGATAGCATATCCGCGGGAAAAGCTGCTAACTATTTAAGCCTACTTGCAAGAGAATGTCACATGTGCTTTACTTTAGGGAACTAAGCATTGTGTGCAGAGATTTTGCAGCTTTCCCTTTCCGTCATTTTTTGTGCTAACATTCCTATCTCTAATACTAGCATTTACTATTTTGAAAGCCATAACCGAGGGTATAGCAGGTAACTCTTTAAACCTAAATGAAACAATATCACACAGATGGTTTACTTATGAAAACTAAGCATGGTGTGCAGAGATTTTGCAGCTATCTCCTTTCCTTCAGTTTTTGGGCTAACATTCCTATCTCTAAAACTAGCATTTAGAATATAGGAAAGCATAACCGAGGGTATAGCAGCTAACTCTTTAAACCTACTTGAAAGAGGATGGCACATGTGATTTACTTTTGGAAACTAAGCATTGAGTGCAGAGATTTTGTGGCTATCTCCATTCCTTCGTTTTTGTGCTAATATGCCTATCTCTAAAACTACCTGTTACACTATAGGAAAGCAAAACAGGGGGTATAGCAGGTAACTCTTAAAGCTAAATGAAACAACATGGCACATATGATTTACTTCTGAGAACTAAACATTGTGTGCAGATATTTTGCAGCTATCTCCTATCCTTCATTTTTTGTACTAGCATTCCCATCTGTAAAACTAGCATTTAATATATAGGAAAGCATAAACGAGGTTATAGCAGGTAACTATTTAAAC
>NW_026688623.1:0-18540 GCF_030445035.2 Dasypus novemcinctus
AGACAAGAAGGCAGTGGTATGACATATTCAAGATACTGCAGGATAGAAACTGCCAGCCAAGGATTTTATACCAGCAAGATTATCTATTAAAAATGAGGGTGGGATTAGAATATTTACAGATAAACAGAAACTGAGAGAGTTTATAACAAAAAGACCAGCTTTGCAAGAAATACTAAAGGAAGTGTTACAGCCTGAAAAGAAAAGACAGGAGAGAGGCCTGGAAGAGAGTCTAGAAATGACAACTATATCAGTAACAGTAACTAAAAGTGTCAAATATAAAAGGACAGACAAAATGAAAAGATCAAAATAGATGCAATAAGAACTGCCTTTACAGTAATAACATTGTATGTTAATGGATTAAACTCCCCAATCAAAAGACACAGACTGGCAGAATGGATAAGAAAATATAAGCCATCTATATGCTGTCTGCAAGAGACTCACCTTAGACCCAAGGATACCAATAAACTGAAAGTGAAAGGTTGGAAAAAGATATTCCACGCGTGCAGTAACCAAAAAAAAGCTGGGTAGCTACACTTATATCAGATGACACAGACTTTAAAAGCAAGACTGTTGTTAGAGACAAGGAAGGACATTACATATTAATAAAAGGGATGATTCACCAGGAAGAAATAACAATCATAAATGTATATGCACCTAACCAGGATGCCCCAAGGTACATGACGGAAACACTGGCAAAACTGAGGGGAGAGGGATGTGGATTTGGCTCAATGGATAGAGCATCCCTCTATCACAAGGGAGGTCCAGGGTTCAGACCCAGGGCCTCCGGGCCTGTGGGGTGAGCTGCCCACACGCAGTGCTGATGCGTGCAAGGAGTGCCCTGCCACACAGAGGTGTCCCCCGTGTAGGGGAGCCCCACATGCAAGGAGTGCACCCCATAAGGAGAGGTGCCCCATGCAAAAAAAGTGCAGCCAGCCCAGGAGTGGCGCCACACACACAGAGAGCTGATGCAGCAAGATGACGCAACAAAAAGAGACACAGATTTCCAGTGCCGCTGACAAGAATGCAAGAAGACACAGAAGAACACACAGCAAATGGACACAGAGAGGAGACAATGGGGGCGGGGAAGGAGAGAGAAATAAATAAAAAATAAATCTTGAAAAAAAAAAACTGAGGGGAGAAACAGACACTCTATAATAATAGTCGGAGACTTCAATACACCACTCAGTGTTGGACAGAACGTCTGGGCAGAAAATCAATAAAGGAAACAGAGTGCTTGAATAATATGATACATGGACTAAACCTAAGAGACATATATAGAACACTGTACCCCAAAACAGCAGGATATACATTCTTTTCAAGTGCTCATGGATCTTTCTCCAGGATAGACCATATGTTAGGACACAAAGCAGATCTCAATAAATTCAACAAAATTGAAATTATACAAACACTTTCTCTGATTATAATGAAGTAAAGCTGGAAATCAACAAGTGGCAAATAAAGGGAAAACTCACATATATATGGAGATTAAACAACACACTCAAATAATCAGTGGGTCAAAGAAGAAATTTCAAGAGAAATCAATAAATATTCAAGACAAATGACAATGAGAATACAACATATCAGAACGTATGGGATGCTACAAAGGCAATGTTAAGAAAATTTATAGACCTCAATGCTTACTTTAAAAAGGAGAAAGAGCTAAAATCAATGACCTAACTACACAGCTGGAGGAACTAAAAAAGTACAGCAAATTAATTCTAAAGCAAGGAGAAGGAATGAAATAACAAAGAGCAGAGCAGAAATAAATGAAATTGAGAACAAAAGAAAAAACAAGAAGAGAAAATTAACAAAACCAAAAGTTGGTTCTTCGAGAAGATTAACAAAATTGACAAACCCTTAGCTAGACTGACTAAGAAAAAAAGAGAGAATATACAAATAAATGAAATAAAAAATGAAAAGAGGAACCTTATTACTGACCCCACAGAAATTAGGGAGATACTATGAACAACTTTATGCTAAAAAACTAGACAATGTAGATGAAATGGAAAAATTCCTAGGAATGGACAAACAACCTACAGACACTAGAAAAAATAGAAGACCTCAATAAATCAATCACAAGAGACTGAAGCAGTCATCAAACAGCTCCCCAAAATGAAACACCCAGGACCAGATGGTTTCACAGGTGAGTTCTACCAATTCAAGGAAAATTTAATACCAATCTTACTCAAGCTCTTCCAAAAAATTCAACAAGAAGGAACGGTACCAAACACATTCTATGAAGCCAATATCACCTTAATACCAAAGCCAGATAAAGATATTACAAAAACAGATAATTATAGACCCATTTCTCTAATGAATACAGATGCAAAAATCCTCAATAAAATACTTGCTAATCAAATCCAACAACACATTGAAAGAATTATCCATCATGATCAAGTGGGTTTTATGCCAGGCATGCAAGGTGGGTTCAACACAAGAAAATCAATCAGCATAATACACCACATTAATAAAATGAAGAAAAATTATGTAATTCTATCTATTCATACAGAAAAGGCATTTGACAAAAAACAGCAACCTTTCTTGATAAAAATACTACAAAAAATAGGAATTGAAGGAAACTTTCTCAACATGATAAAGGCCATATATGAAAAACCCACAGCTAGCACTGTACTCAGTGGTGAAACACTAAAAGCTTTCCCGTTGAGATCAGGGACAAGACAAGGATGCCCACTTTTACCACTGTTGTTCAATATAGTGCTAGAGGCTCTAGCTAGAGCAATCAGGCAAGAAAAAGAAATAAAAGGCATCCAAATCAGAAAGGAAGAATTAAAACTTTCACTATTCGCAGATGATGATTGTATATCTAGAAAAATCCCGAAAAATCTACAACAAAGCTGCAACAGCTAATAAATGATTTCAGTAGAGTGTCAGGATACAAGATCAATACACAAAAATCAGTGGTGTTTCTGTACACTAATGCACAATCTGAGGAGGAAGTAAGGAAAAAAATTCCATTTATAAAAAGCAACTAAAAGAATCAAATATTTAGGAATAAACTTAACCAAGGATGCAAAGCATTTGTATTCAGAAAACTAAAATGCATTGCAAAAAGAAATCAAAAAAGACCTAAATAATTGGAAAAACATTCCATGCTCATGGATTGGAAGACTAAATATCATTAAGATGTCATTTCTACTCAAATTGATATATAGATTCAATGCAATCCCCAAAAAATTCCACCAGCATTTTTTAAGCAACTGGAAAACACAATTATCAAATTTATCTGGAAGGGTAAGAGGCCCCAGATAGCCAGAAACATCTTATCAAGGAAAAGTGAAGCTAAAGAACTCTCACATCTGGACTTTAAATCATATTACCTAGCTAGAGTGGTAAAAACAGCATGGTATTGGTATAAAGAAAGACACATAGACCAATGGAACCAAACTGATGGTTCAGAAACAGACCCTCAGATCCACGGCCAAGTGATTTTTGACAAGCCTGTCCAGCCTACCCAGTTGGGGCAGAACAGTTTATTCAACAAATGGTATAGGGAGAACTGGATATCCATAGCCAAAAGAAAGAAGACCCCTACCTCAAAAATTAACTCAAAATGGATCAAAGACCTAAATATAAAAGGAAGTACAATAAAGCTCCTAGAAGAAAATGTAGGGAAACATCTTCAAGACCTGGTGGTAGGTGGTGGATTATTAACCCTTACACCAAAAGCACAAGCAACGAAAGAAAACATGGATAAATGGGACTTCCTCAAACTTAAACACTCTGTGATTCAAAGGACTTTATCAAGAAGGTGAAAAGGCAGCCCAGTCGATGGGAGAAAATATTTGGTAACCACTTATCTGATAAGGGTTTGATTTCCATTCTATATAAAGGGACCATACAACTCAACAATAAAAGAGCAAGCGATCCAATTTAAAAATGGGCAAAAGATTTAAATAGATATTTCTCCAAAGAGGAAATACAAATGGCCAAAAGCACATGAAAAACTGTTCCATATCACTAGCTGTTAGGGAAATGCAAATTAAAACAATAATGAGATATCATCTAACGCCACATAGAATGGCCATTATTAAAAAAACAGACAACAATAAGTGCTGGAGAGGATGTGGAGAAACAGGAACACTCCTTCACTGTTGGTGGGAGTGTAAAATGGTGCAGCCTCTGTGGAAGACAGTTTGGCAGTTCCTCAGGAAGCTAAATATAGAACTGCCACATGATCCAGCAATTCCTCTACTAGGAATATATCCAGAAGAACTAAAAACTAGGACACGAACAGATACCTGCACAACAATGTTCACAGCAGCGCTGTTCACGATTGCTAAAAGATGGAAACAACCCAAGTGTCCATCCACCAATGAATGGATATACGAAATGTGGCATATACATATGATGGAATACTATGCTGCAATAAGAAGAAATGAAATTAGGATATATGTGATAACATGGATGAGTCTTGAAGACACTATACTTAGTGAAGTAAGCCAGACACAAAAGGACAAATATTGCATGGTCTCATTAATATGAACTAAATACAAATAATAAACATATGGAATTAAAACCTAGAGTAGAGGTTATAAGGAGATAAGAGGAGGGTTGAGAAGAACTATGGATGCTTAATGCACATAGAAGTTTTCATTAACTTGACTGTAAGTGTGGAGATGGATAGTTGATAGTAACACATTACAGTGAGTAACAACTGGTTTGCAAATGGGATTGTGACTGAAAAAGGTAGTCTGGGGAAGTAAATGTCAATAGAAAGAAAGCTCAAGAACAATCTAGGGGGAAACGGACTTGGCCCAGTGGTTAGGGCGTCTGTCTACCACCTGGGAGGTCCGCGGTTCAAGCCCCGGGCCTCCTTTACCCGTGTGGAGCTGGCCCATGCGCAGTGCTGATGCGCGCAAGGAGTGCCGTGCCACACAGCGGTGTCCCCCGCGTAGGGGAGCCCCACGTGCAAGGAGTGCACCCATAAGGAGAGCCGCCCAGCGCGAAGGAGGGAGCAGCCTGCCGAGGAATGGCGCCGCCCACACTTCCCGTGCCGCTGACGACAACAGAGGCGGACAAAGAAACAAGACGCAGCAAAAAGACACAGAAAACAGACAACCAGGGGAGGGGAGGGGAATTAAATAAATAAAAATAAATCTTTAAAAAAAAATTAAGTTAAATTAAAAAAAATAAAGAGCATTGTCAAAATATTACTACTAACCAAAATATTAAAAAAAAAAAAAAAAAAAGAACAATCTAGGGACTGAATAACACAGTGAACCCAGAGGTGGTTAAGAATTGTGGTTAAGGGTACAAATGCAACAGAGTCCTACTGTGAGCTAGAACAGATGTACATCACAATTGCAGGGTGATGGGAATATGGAGAAACATGGGAAAACTACAACTGGTGTGACCTACAGACTGTGGTTAACAGCAATACAATAATATTCCTGCATCAATGCCAACCTGTACTGTGTTGATAATGGAGGTGTATGGAAAAAGTGTGCCAAATGTACTCTACGGACCATGGCTGGTGGTAATAGTCTGATGATATCTCATAATCTGTAACAAATGTTCCACCAGGGTGTGGAGTTGTATGAAATGTATACATCTGTATGATTGTTTTGGAAGTTCACAATATCTATAACAAAAATACATTGAAAAAAATAGCATGGGTTGGGGGAAAAACACACCAAATGTAAGATAAGGAATATAGCTGGTAGCTATATTTTGATGATGCTCTTGCATAATTCGTAACAAATGTTTCACACCAATGCAAAGAGTTGGTGGACGGGTTGGTATGAGACCCCTGTGTGATGTTATGTGTGTTTATTTTGTACGTTCGCAATCTTTACTATACACTTATTAAGAGTGTTCATGTATGAATGATATACTTAAATTTAAAAAGTAAGAAAAAGAAGTGCACCAGGCATTACGTGGCTAAGAGGCCCAGTAAGTGGGGGAAGACAGCCTGGGGAAGACACAGCTCCCTGGGTTCCTGGGGGAAATAACCTGGGTTCCTGGGGGAAATAAAGGCTCTTACATGGAGTGGTGGCTGAAGAGCCACTTCGGATGTCTTGACTCCACTAGCAGGCCACTGCTGGACAACTGTGTTGAGGCAGGAGCCAGTTTAATATTTATATTTTCATTAATTTATTTTTTCATATTTGCACGGCCACATTTCCTACCACCTTTGTTCACACATACTCAGTTTCTAAAAATGAAGTAAACAGAGTGAATGAGAAAATATTGCTTAATTTATCTTCAAAACATTTGAAGATAACCTCTCTTAAACTAGACATTGCAAATTACAATGTTATTCTTCAACCACTGAAATTGTTTCTAACTCATTATTATTTTTCTCTAGTAACCACAAAGAGCCAAGCACTTATTCCCCAAACAAGAAAAGTATAAATAATTTCTGTGCAGCGAGCCATTTGAATTGCTACATCTAAACTTAAAATTGCTTTTAAAAAAAGAAAAAACTATAACTATGGTAGGCTGATTCAGTGGCTTTTAATGCAATTCCAATTTCTTTTAACCTAGATAGCTCTGCCTTCACAAAACAGCAGCGGAACGACAGTGGTTATTCAAACTTCAAAGTGACTCAGAACCACCTTGGTGCTTATAAATGCATATTAAAGGCCCCCCAAGCTAGGTGTGGGCTCGGAGGTCAAACAGAATAAATTCCATTTCCTTAAAAAGCTACCTGGGTGATTCTGCCACAGGCAGTCATGAATGAGGAACGTACAACGTGACGCCAGAACCACGCGTGGAGCAGCAGAGCACCTGCCTGTCCTCCCTACCCACCAGGCACCTGACTTGCTCTTGGAGCCAGAGAGTCACTTTAGTAAATTATCAAGCACCCACCACGAGCATAATGCTTGAGTTAAATGTAAGTACTTCCCAGATCCCCGCTGCTACCTTTTTCATCCAATGTGCATGTGTGTACTTAGTATATGCTTATCTAAGGCTAGATTGAAAAGTTACATATCTGCACAGCAGCCTTACTGATAGTCACTTGTAGTCTTATAAACTAACGAAAGTTCTTTTAAATTAATAGTTAAGGTCTCAGACCACTATTCTTCTGCATTTCAGCAGCCCCAATGTTAAGAGAATGTAGAGAAGCTGATGTCAAAAGACCTACTTCAACGACTGAACTTGTACTGCATGTGTTCTTGAATAAGTAAAAATAAATCCTCATTTATCATCTTCTGCTGAGTTCATACCTATATAGGACTAGAAATTGCATTTCCAATGAGGTTCCCATTCACCACTGCATAACAGCAGCTTCCTGATTGTTTGGAAAGCTCGTTTTCTAGAACACTTATTCTATGGCTAAGTAGAGACTCTTAATTTAAAAAAAACAAGATAAGTGATCACTTTAATATCTTAAGTGAAAAAAACAAGTAATCCACAGAAAAGGAAAATGAGGTTGAGAGGGGAGGACAGTGGTGATATAAATTTGTTTGAGATGAGAAATGAAATCAAGATTTAAAAATAGACCTACATTTTCTACTTGGCAATACACAAACAACGGTAAGTGCACTTCATAAATTTTACTATTGTTGCTCTAAGTGATATTACCATAAATCACATTAGCAGCATACATGGCCTCTTTAAAAGCAAAAAGGACTGAGAGTGTCACTAAGTTTAAACAGCTCTGTTATCTCTGAAGAGTGGAAGAGAAACTGTCGTGAGCTTTCATGACATCTATAAGCCCAGGTCCAAGGCCCCCGTCTTTGCTATCCCTCTCCCTCTAGCCTCAGCACAATACAGAGCAGCATCTGCCAGCAATACATTTTTAAAACGTTCATTGTTGCTCTGGATTGTTTTTTACCTGATGTGCAAGAGATGATGGCTGGCCTCTCTTCTCATCTCGGATAGGGAAAAGTGACTTAAGCAGCTTTGGCATCTGTGGCACAAAAGACTTCACTGGGTCCAAGTAGGAGGCTGCTAAGCTACTAAGTCCTGTCAACATTAAAAAAAAAAAAAAGGTAAGACAAAAACAAACATTTTCTTTATAAATTTTTCATATACCATTTATAAGCAGATCTAAAATATAAATGAGAACAGGTATCCCTGAAAAAATTAATACTGGAAAAACACAGTATTATTGCAGTCATTCTCAAAAACAACGTAAAATCTGGGTTTTAATTTTTAAATCATACAGCCAGTCACACACATGAACAGCTGTCAGTTAGACTTCACACTCTTTGAAGTCAGGGACTACGTATTATTCGACAATTACCTTTTCAAAACCGTTCACTCAATGAAGAGGCTAAAACTGGCCTTTCAAGAGGAGGGGTGTTTTGAGTTGATGCGCGGGAAGGAAAGCGCCCGTGAAGGCCTCGAGCTACGGCCCCTCACCCTTGATCTGCCCTGTGGTGGGAACACTTGGCCGGGCCGTGGACGAGGCCCCCTGACCGCGCTGGGTCTGAGTCCCATCCCTGCCGGCCTTCCAGGGAGGGCTGAGGAAGGGCGAAGGCAGGGCGGCAGCCGGAAGCTGGGAGTCGCCCAGCCCGGAAGAACGAGAAGCCAAGAAAGGCTGCCACGTGCTTCGCCGCCCAGGTAAATGCCGAGGACCAAGGATGGCCGGCAGCAGCCCCAGAGGCCAGTCTTCCGGGAGAAAGCAACGCCTTGATGGTGCCTTCATTTTCTAGCCTTAAAACTGCAAGCCAATTAATTCCCGTTGTTTAAGCCAGCGGTATTGGCTTTGGCAGCTAGGAAGCTGGAACAATGCCCCAAGCCAACGAGCACCGCCTGCTGCCTGCGACTAGGTGTAGACGAGGCTCTGCAGGCAGACGGCAGAGGCTCTGCCTCCCCTGCGTCCCACAGCCCAGGACGCCACGTGGGGCACACGGGTGAGCAGGACGAGCAGAGACGATTCTCGCACAGATCGGAAGACCCATGCACACGCTTTGCTTAGGTATGTGGAGTCTGACACTTAAACACCTACAAGAACGAGAATTTACAAACCAAGAAATGACTACAAAAACGGGCTCCTCCTGACGAGCTCCGTGGTCCTGGCGCCGCCTGGCGCCGTCAGCACAGGGCTGCTCGGCGGCACACACAGGACGGACGCGCTCCAGAGGGCACCAGGAGGAAGGAAGAGCGAGAAAACAAGCCAGCAGGACCGGAGGCCCGAGACCCGACAAACCAGTCCCCCGAAGAACGGAGGGAAACAGGTGGGCAGCCCGGAGGAAGCACAGGGGAGCCCAGGACAGTGTCCCACAGACACCTGCGAAACTCTGAACAAAGCTAAAAAACAAAAACCACAGCCATTCCCTGAAGGCTCTGGAGAGTGAACCAAAGGCAGCAGATTGGGGGAAGGAGGAGGACTGGGAAGATGGCAGAGTAGAAAGCGCCAGGAATCAGTCCCTCTACCCAGAGTTTCTTTTTTTTTTTTTTAGATTTTTATTTTATTTCTTTCTCTCCCCCCCCCTCCCCCCACTGTCAGCGCTCTATGTCCATTTGCTGTATGTTCTTCTGGGTCCGCTTGTATACTTGTCAGTGGCACAGGTAATCTGTGTTTTTTTGTTGCGTCATCTTGCTGCATCAGCTCTCTGTGTGTGCAGCGCCATTCCTGGGCAGGTTACGCTTTTTTTTGCGGGGCAGCTCTCCTTGCAGGGCACATTCCTTGCACTTGGGGCTCCCTTACACGGGAGACCCCCTGTATGGCACAGCACTCCTTGCATGCAGCAGCTCTGCACATGGGCCAGCTCCACACGGGCAGGAGGCCCGGGGTTTGAACCCTGCACCTCCCATGTGGTAGACGGACGCTCTATCAGGTGAACCATGTCCGCTTCCCCAGAGCTTCTGAATCAGCTCTTTTGACCTTCCAGGGCCTCCCTGAAAGCTGCACAGCATCCTAGGACGGGCGGGAAGGGCACGGCCAACTGCTGTGAGCACCACCGAAGCTCACCCCCGCTGCTTCAGCCCCCGCCCCGCCCGGTGTCCCCTGTCCCCCGCCGCCTGGCAGGCAGCAACGGGGACTGCAGCCAGGGCCCCCAGCACAGCCCGCTGGTGCCAGGTGGGCATCAAACCTGCTTCTGCTAACCGTGGGCTGCACGTCTGCCGGCTGAGCACCGCCTCGCCTCGCTGGCCCGACCAAGGGGCTGTGCCTCAGGCAAAAACGGCGGAGGAGCCTCAAAGACGGTAACCTTCCGAGAAACTGGAACACAGCCAAGGGGCTGCATTAGCCAGTCCAGTGCTGAACGCAGAACACACGGCTCCAGAACCCCCTAGAAGCTGCCCCGTCACCCTCGCGGCCCAGCCCTCCAGGACCCACGCGGAGCACGGAGCCAGCCCTTGTAAGGTTGCGGCCCTGGCCCGTCCAAGGGGGCACGACAGCCTGTGCCTCCGGGGCCAGCGTGCAGGAGGAATTCTGCAGAGCCGAGCCAGGACACCTGGGCGCTCGGCCCCAGAAGCTGCCCGAGGGCAGAGGCGCGCACGCAGACACTGCCGGAAGCGACCCGCCGACGCTGTTCTCTGGGTGATGAGGAGACGACCAGGCAGGCAGGACCGCGCCACTGACTGGACCACAAGCTGCAGGAAGGAGAGGGCGGGCACAGGGGGCAGGGCGGACCTAGCCTGGGCCCCGAGGGTCTGGGGGAGACGGGAGGAGGCCACGTGGGCTCCCAGGGCTAGGACTAGAGGTGTCCACACGGCGCGCGGAAGCGTCAGCTTCTTAGACGCGAGCCCTGTGCGTGGGGATGACACCCCGAAGGAGACCACCAGCCCAGCGGGGCCGGCTGGCAATGACCGCCAAAAGGGCTTTCTGCTTGGGTTTGACTACCTCCTGGCATTCAAGGAAATCTCTGTCGTATCACTAGCAGGATACAAACTCAAAGAACAGAAGACAGGGAGGGAGTCCCAGATGATCACCTTAAAATAAGTACATGTCCCGGGAAGTGGACGTGGCTCAACTGATAGGGCGTCCGCCTACCACATGCGAGGTCCAGGGTTCAAACCCCGGGCCTCCCAACCCGTGTGGAGCTGGTCCATGCGCAGTGCTGATGCGCGCAAGGAGTGCCATGCCACGCAGGGGTGTCCCCCGAGTAGGGGAGACCCACGCGCAAGGAGTGCGCCCGTAAGGACAACCGCCCCATGTGCAAAAAGCGCAGCCCACCTGGGAGTGGCACCACCCACATGGAGAGTGACGCAGCAAGGTGACACAACAAAAGGAGACACAGAATCCCAGTGCCGAGAATGCAAGCAGACACAGAAGAATACACAGCGAATGGACACAGAGAGCAGCCAATGGGGGGGAGGGGACAGAAATAAATAAAACTACTTACATGTAGTTTTCTGTAGCACACTGTACAATACAAACAAACAAGCAAACAAAAATAGGATCTAATGGCCCATCCAAAGGAAAAAGAAACAATCAATGAAGAGGAAAAGAATTTGGACTACTCAACAAAGACTTTAAAACATGATCCTCAATATGTTCAGTGAGATAAAGGAAAACAAGGAAAGAACTAAAGGATATGAGGAAAACAAATAATTTGTAACAGTACAAAAGGGGAGGGGGACAGAGGAGAAAAGAAACTATGTATGTATATGCTATGCAAGTTGAACTGATATCAAATCTAATATGATTGTTATAGATTTAGAATGTTACATTTTAACCCCACAGTAAAAAAAAGGAAAACATATAAAAAATAAATTCATTAAGAAATGCAGAAGGATTCAATATGGTACAATACAAAAAAAAAAGCCCAAATAAAAATGAAAGCAGGCATTAAGAGAAGAATTGAGAGGCAAAAAAGTTTAAGATGTATGAAGACTAAATAGCAAAATGTCAGCAGAGAGCCCTGAAGTAGTTACTTTAAATGCAAATGACTGAACTCTTCAGTCAAAAGGCAGAAATTGGCAGAATATATAAAAAGCATGACCCAATTATATGCTGTTTACAGGAGACTCACCTTAAAAGACACAAGTGAGCTGAAAGTGAAAGGATAGAAGAACATATACCATGCAAGTAGTAACCAAAAGAGACCCGGAGTATACTAACATCAGATAAAATAGACTTTAAGTCAAAAACTATTACAAGGGACTAAGAAGGATATTATGTACTGATAAAAGAGTCAATTCAGCAAGAACACAAAAATTATAAATATATATGCACCTAGGCCAAAAACATATGAAACAAATATTGACAAATTTGAGGGGGGAAATAGACGGTTATAAATTGTAATGGGAGACTACAATTCAGCACTTTCGATACGATGAGAAAATCTAGACGGAGGAAGAGGGAGCAGGAGGCGGAAGCTGGGAGGATCCTCCAGACCCAGCAGCCCTGACAGACCCAGGGCCCTGACAGACCCAGGGCCCTGACACACCCAGCAGCCCTGCACACACCCAGCAGCCCTGCACACACCCAGGGCCCCGCACACACCCAGGGCCCAGCACACACCCAGGGCCCCGCACACACCCAGCACCCAGCACACACCCAGGGCCCCACACACCCAGCACCCAGCACACACCCAGCGCCCAGGACACACCCAGCGCCCAGCACACACCCAGCACCCCGCACACACCCAGGGCCCAGCACACACCCAGCACCCAGCACACACCCAGCGCCCCACACACCCAGCACCCCGCACACACCCAGGGCCCAGCACACACCCAGGGCCCCGCACATACCCAGGGCCCAGCACACACCCAGCGCCCAGCACACACCCAGGGCCCCACACACCCAGCGCCCAGGACACACCCAGGGCCCAGCACACACCCAGGGCCCCGCACACACCCAGCGCCCAGCACACACCCAGGGCCCCACACACCCAGCGCCCAGGACACACCCAGGGCCCAGCACACACCCAGCGCCCAGCACACACCCAGGGCCCCACACACCCAGGGCCCCGCACACACCCAGGGCCCAGCACACACCCAGCGCCCAGGACACACCCAGGGCCCAGCACACACCCAGCGCCCAGCACACACCCAGGGCCCCACACACCCAGGGCCCTGCACACACCCAGGGCCCAGCACACACCCAGCACCCAGGACACACCCAGGGCCCAGCACACACCCAGCGCCCAGCACACACCCAGGGCCCCACACACCCAGGGCCCCGCACACACCCAGGGCCCCACACACCCAGGGCCCCACACACCCAGGGCCCCACACACCCAGGGCCCAGCACACACCCAGGGCCCTGCACACACCCAGGGCCCAGCACACACCCAGCGCCCAGCACACACCCAGGGCCCCACACACCCAGGGCCCTGCACACACCCAGGGCCCAGCACACACCCAGCGCCCAGCACACACCCAGGGCCCCACACACCCAGGGCCCCGCACACACCCAGGGCCCCACACACCCAGGGCCCCACACACCCAGGGCCCCACACACCCAGGGCCGCACACACCCAGGGCCCCGCACACACCCAGGGCCCAGCACACACCCAGCGCCCAGCACACACCCAGGGCGCCGCAAACACCCAGGACCCCGCACACACCCAGCGCCCAGCACACACCCAGGGCCCTGCACACACCCAGCACCCAGCACACACCCAGCGCCCAGCACACACCCAGGGCCCCGCACACACCCAGGGCCCAGCACACACCCAGGGCCCCGCACACACCCAGGGCCCAGCACACACCCAGCGCCCAGGACACACCCAGGGCCCAGCACACACCCAGCGCCCAGCACACACCCAGGGCCCCACACACCCAGGGCCCTGCACACACCCAGGGCCCAGCACACACCCAGCGCCCAGCACACACCCAGGGCCCCACACACCCAGGGCCCCGCACACACCCAGGGCCCCACACACCCAGGGCCCTGCACACACCCAGGGCCCAGCACACACCCAGCGCCCCGCACACCCAGGGCCCCGCACACACCCAGCGCCCAGCACACACCCAGCGCCCAGCACACACCCAGCGCCCAGCACACACCCAGGGCCCCGCACACACCCAGCGCCCAGCACACACCCAGCGCCCCGCACACCCAGGGCCCCGCACACACCCAGCGCCCAGCACACACCCAGGGCCCCGCACACACCCAGGGCCCAGCACACACCCAGGGCCCCACACACCCAGGGCCCCACACACCAGCGCCCAGCACACACCCAGGGCCCAGCACACACCCAGGGCCCCGCACACCCAGGGCCCCACACACCAGCGCCCAGCACACACCCAGCGCCCAGCACACACCCAGCGCCCCGCACACCCAGGGCCCCGCACACACCCAGTGCCCAGCACACACCCAGCGCCCAGCACACACCCAGCGCCCAGCACACACCCAGGGCCCCGCACACACCCAGCGCCCAGCACACACCCAGCGCCCCGCACACCCAGGGCCCCGCACACACCCAGCGCCCAGCACACACCCAGCGCCCAGCACACACCCAGGGCCCAGCACACACCCAGGGCCCAGCACACACCCAGCGCCCAGCACACACCCAGGGCCCCGCACACACCCAGGGCCCCGCACACACCCAGGGCCCCGCACACACCCAGGGCCCAGCACACACCCAGCGCCCCGCAAACACCCAGGACCCCGCACACACCCAGCGCCCAGCACACACCCAGGGCCCCGCACACACCCAGCACCCAGCACACACCCAGCGCCCAGCACACACCCAGGGCCCCGCACACACCCAGCACCCAGCACACACCCAGCGCCCAGCACACACCCAGGGCCCCGCACACACCCAGCGCCCAGCACACACCCAGCGCCCAGCACACACCCAGGGCCCCACACACCCAGCGCCCAGCACACACCCAGGGCCCCGCACACACCCAGCGCCCAGCACACACCCAGGGCCCCGCACACACCCAGCGCCCAGCACACACCCAGGGCCCAGCACACACCCAGGGCCCAGCACACACCCAGGGCCCAGCATACACCCAGGGCCCAGCACACACCCAGGGCCCCACACACCCAGGGCCCAGCACACACCCAGCACCCAGCACACCCAGCGCCCAGCACACCCAGCGCCCAGCACTCACCCAGCGCCCAGCACACACCCAGCGCACAGCACACACCCAGGGCCCCGCACACACCCAGGGCCCCACACACCCAGCGCCCAGCACACACCCAGGGCCCAGCACACACCAGGGCCCTGACACACCCAGCGCCCCGCACACACCCAGCGCCCTGACACACCAGGGCCCCGCGCACACCCAGGGCCCCGCAAACACCCAGGACCCCGCACACACCCAGCGCCCAGCACACACCCAGCACCCAGCACACACCAGGGCCCAGCACACACCCAGGGCCCCGCACTCACCCAGGGCCCCACACACCCAGCGCCCAGCACACACCCAGCGCCCAGCACTCACCCAGCGCCCAGCACACACCCAGGGCCCCGCACACACCCAGCGCCCAGCACACACCCAGGGCCCCACACACCCAGCGCCCAGCACACCAGGGCCCAGCACACACCCAGGGCCCCGCACACACCCAGGGCCCCGCACACACCCAGGGCCCCACACACCCAGCGCCCAGCACACACCCAGCGCCCCGCAAACACCCAGGACCCCGCACACACCCAGTGCCCAGCACACACCCAGCGCCCAGCACACACCAGGGCCCCGCGCACACCCAGGGCCCCGCAAACACCCAGGACCCCGCACACACCCAGCGCCCCCCCCCCCCCCCCCCCCCCCCCCCCCCCCCCCCCCCCCCCCCCCCCCCCCCCCCCACCCCCCCCCCCCCCCCCCCCCCCCCCCCCCCCCCCCCCCCCCCCCCCACCCCCCCCCCCCCCCCCCCCCCCCCCCCCCCCCCCCCCCCCCCCCCCCCCCCCCCCCCCCCCCCCCCCCCAGCACACACCCAGCACCCAGCACACACCAGGGCCCAGCACACACCCAGGGCCCCGCACTCACCCAGGGCCCCACACACCCAGCGCCCAGCACACACCCAGGGCCCCGCACACACCCAGCGCCCAGCACACACCCAGGGCCCCGCACACACCCAGGGCCCAGCACACACCCAGGGCCCCACACACCCAGCGCCCAGCACACCAGGGCCCAGCACACACCCAGGGCCCCGCACACACCCAGGGCCCCGCACACACCCAGGGCCCCACACACCCAGCGCCCAGCACACACCCAGCGCCCCGCAAACACCCAGGACCCCGCACACACCCACTGCCCAGCACACACCCAGCGCCCAGCACACACCCAGCGCCCAGCACTCACCCAGCGCCCAGCACACACCCAGGGCCCCGCACACACCCAGCGCCCAGCACACACCCAGGGCCCCACACACCCAGCGCCCAGCACACCAGGGCCCAGCACACACCCAGGGCCCCGCACACACCCAGGGCCCCGCACACACCCAGGGCCCCACACACCCAGCGCCCAGCACACACCCAGCGCCCCGCAAACACCCAGGACCCCGCACACACCCAGTGCCCAGCACACACCCAGCGCCCAGCACACACCAGGGCCCCGCGCACACCCAGGGCCCCGCAAACACCCAGGACCCCGCACACACCCAGCGCCCAGCACACACCCAGCACCCAGCACACACCAGGGCCCAGCACACACCCAGGGCCCCGCACTCACCCAGGGCCCCACACACCCAGCGCCCAGCACACACCCAGGGCCCCGCACACACCCAGCGCCCAGCACACACCCAGGGCCCCGCACACACCCAGGGCCCAGCACACACCCAGGGCCCCACACACCCAGCGCCCAGCACACCAGGGCCCAGCACACACCCAGGGCCCCGCACACACCCAGGGCCCCGCACACACCCAGGGCCCCACACACCCAGCGCCCAGCACACACCCAGCGCCCCGCAAACACCCAGGACCCCGCACACACCCAGTGCCCAGCACACACCCAGCGCCCAGCACACACCAGGGCCCAGCACACACCCAGGGCCCCGCACTCACCCAGGGCCCCACACACCCAGCGCCCAGCACACACCCAGGGCCCAGCAGCAGGAGGCACCCCCCACCCGAGCCGCTGGCAGGACTGACTGTCTTAGGGAGCAGAACAAGTCACGATAAATTCAAAACACTAAAGTCACACCATGTATCTTCTCTGACCACAATGAAATCAAGCCAGAAATCAACAGCCGGGAGAGAAATGAAAACTTCACAAATATGTGGAAGTTAAACAATGTCTGCTTAAAGAGCCAATGGGTCAAAGAAGAAATGACAAGGAAATTTAGGAAACATCCTGAGGAAAATGAAAACAAACCACAGGAAAATTTATGAATTGCAGGCAAGGGCAGTGCTGAGAGGAAATTGTAGAGCTTTTAATGCTTATGTTAAGAAAGAAGAAAGATCTCAACTCAGAGACCTAACCTCAAAATTCGAGGATCTAGAAACGGAAGAGTGAGTTAAACCCAAAACTAGGAGAAAGAAGCAAATAAAGATTAGAACAGGGATAAATGAAAAAGAGAATTTAAAAAACAATAGAGAGGGAAGCGATGTGTCTCAAGAGATTGGGCTCCCATCTACCTATGGGAGGCCCCAGGTTCAATTCCCGGGGCCTCCTGGCGAAGGTAAGCTGGCCTGTGTGGTGCAGAGCTGGCGCCCTGTGTGGACAGCTGGTGCAGCAAGATGACACAACAAAGGGACCACAGAGGAGAGACAGCGAGAGACGCAGCAGTCCAGGGATACCAGGAATCTAACGTCACACTGAAAGAATATACACCAGGATCAAGTGGGATTTATCCCAGGAATGCAAGGGTGTTTCAACATAAGAAAACCAATTAGTCTAAGACTCCATTCATTAACACAATGAAAGGAAGAAACAACACGGTCATCTCGATTGCTGCAGAAAAGGCATTTGACAAAACCCAGCATCCCTGCTTGATAAAAACATTTAGGAACACAGAACTAGGAGATGTCCTCAACATGCTGAAGTGTAGATATGATAAAAAACCTGGCGCTAAGATCGTACTCAATGGTGAAAGACTGAAAGCCTAACCTCTAAGAACAAGGCAAGGATGCCCACTGTCTCCAGTACTATTCAACACTGTTCTAGAATTCCAGACGGGGCAATAAGGCAAGAGAAAAAATTAAAGGCATCCAAATGGAAAAGGAAGCAGAACTTTCCTGAATTGCATATGACATGATCATGTGCACAGAAAATCCTGAACAATTCACAGCAAAGCTACTACAACAAGAAAACAAATTAAGCAAAGAGGCAGAGTACAAGACCAACATGCAAAAATCACTAGCACTAAACAATCAGAAGACAAGATCAAGGAAAAAATTCCATTTATGATAGCAACTAAATGAACCAAATATCTCAGAATAAACCTAACCAAGGATGTAAAGGACATGTACACAGAAAACGATAAAATACAGCTAAGGAAATCAAAGAAGGCCTAAATAAATGGAAGGACATTCCATGTTAACAGATTGGAAGAATAAGTAAATATTGTTAAGATGTCAATTCTACCAAAAACAGACATACAGATTCAACGTGATCCCAATCAAAATTCTAACAGTCGACTTTGCAGAAATGGAAAGGCCAATTATCAAAATTCATTGGAAGGGAAAGGGGCCGGGAATAGCCAAAAACATCTTGAAAAAGAAAAATGAAGTTGGAGGACTCACACTTCCTGACTTTCAAGATTACACAGCTACAGTGGTCAAA
>NW_026688624.1:0-18133 GCF_030445035.2 Dasypus novemcinctus
CTTCTGAGAACTAAGCATTGTGTGCAGAGATTTTCAGCTATCTCCTTTACTTCAGATTTTGTGCTAACATTCATATTTTTATACTCGCATTTACTATATAGGAAAGCATAACTGAGGGTATAGCAGCTAACTCTTTAAACCTAAATGAAACAACATGGCACATATGGTTTACTTCTGAAAACTAAGCATTGTGTGCAGAGATTTTGCGGCTATCTCCTTTCTTTCAGTTTTTGTGCTAACATTCCTATCTGTAATACTAGCTTTTACACTATAGGAAAGCCTACCCGGCGGTATAGGAGCTACCTCTTTAAACCTAAATGAAAAAAACATGGCACATATGATTTACTTCTGAGAACTAAGCATTGTGTGCAGAGATTTTTCAGTTATCTCCTTTAATTCAGTTTTGGTGCTAACATTCCTATCTGTAAAACTAGCATTTACACTATAGGAAAGCCTAACCGGCGGTATAGCAGCTAACTCTTTAAACCTAAATGAAACAACATGGCACATATGATTTACTTCTGAGAACTAAGCATTGTGTGCAGAGATTTTTCAGTTATCTCCTTACTTCAGTTTTGGGGCTAACATTCCTATGTGTAAAACTAGCCTTTACACTATAGGAAAGCATAACCGGCGGTACAGCAGCTAACTCTTTAAACCTAAAAAGAAACAACATGGCACATATGGTTTACTTCTGAGAACTAAGCATTATGTGCAGAGATTTTGTGCCTATCTCCTTTCTTTCAGTTCTTGTGCTGACATTCCTATTTGTAAAACCAGCATTTACACTATAGGAAAGCATAACCGGCGGTATAGCAGCTAACTCTTTAAAACATAAATGAAACAACATGGCACATATGATTTACTTCTGAGAACTAAGCATTGTGTGCAGAGATTTTTCACCTATCTCCTTTACTTCAGATTTTTTGCTAACTTTCATATTTTTATACTCGCATTTACTATATAGGAAAGCATAACTGAGGGTATAGCAGCTAACTCTTTAAAGCTAAATGAAACAACATGGCACATATGGTTTACTTCTGAAAACTAAGCATTGTGTGCAGAGATTTTGCGGCTATCTCTCATTTCTTTCAGTTTTTGTGCTAACATTCCTATCTGTAATACTAGCTTTTACACGATAGGAAAGCCTAACCAGCGGTATAGGAGCTACCTCTTTAAACCTAAATGAAACAACATGGCACATATGATTTACTTCTGAGAACTAAGCATTGTGTGCAGAGATTTTTCAGTTATCTCCTTTAATTCAGTTTTGGTGCTAACATTCCTATCTGTAAAACTAGCATTTACACTATAGGAAAGCCTAACCAGCGGTATAGCAGCTACCTCTTTAAATGTAAATGAAACAACATGGCACATATGATTTACTTCTGAGAACTAAGCATTGTGTGCAGAGGTTTTGCGTCTATCTCCTTTCTTTCAGTTTTTGTGCTAACATTCCTATCTGTAAAACTAGCATTTACACAATAGGAAAGCATAACGGGCAGTATAGCAGCTAATTCTTTAAACCTAAATGAAACAACATGGCACTTATGATTTACTTCTGAGAACTAAGCATTGTGTGCAGAGATTATTCAGCTATCTCCTTTACTTCAGATTTTGTGCTAACATTCATATCTGTAAAACTAGCATTTACAATATAGGAAAGCATAACCGGCGGTATAGCAGCTAACTCTTTAAAACCTACATGAAACAACATGGCACATATGATTTACTTCTGAGAACTAAGCATTGTGTGCAGAGATTTTTTCAGTTATCTCCTTTACTTCATTTTTGGGGCTAACATTCCTATCTGTAAAACTAGCATTTACACTATAGGAAAGCATAACCGGCGGTATAGCAGCTAACTCTTTAAACCTAAATGAAACAACATGGCATATATGATGTACTTCTGAGACTAAGCATTGTGTGCAGAGATTTTGTGGCTATCTCCTTTCTTTCAGTTTTTGTGCTAACATTCCTATCTGTAAAACTAACCTTTACACTATAGGAAACCCTAAACGGTGGTATAGCAGCTAAGTCTTTAAACCTAAATGAAACAACATGGCACCTATAATTTACTTCTGAGAACTAAGCATTGTGTGCAGAGACTTTGCCGCTATCTCCTTTCTTTCAGTTTTTGTGGTAACTTTCCTATCTGTAAAACTAGCATTTACACTATAGGAAAGTCTAACGGTAGTATAGCTGCTAACTCTTTAAACCTAAATGAAACAACATCGCACATATGATTTAGTTCTGAGAACTAAGCATTGTGTGCAGAGATTTTTCAGCTATCTCCTTTACTTCAGATTTCCTGCTAACATTCATATCTTTATACTCGCATTTACTATATACGAAAGCATAAACTGAATGTATAGCAGCTAATTCTTGAAACCTGAATGTAACAACATGGCACATATGATTTACTTCTGAGAACTAAGCATTGTGTACAGAGATTTTGCAGCTATCTCCCTTCTTTCAGTTTTTGTGCTAACATTCCTATCTGTAAAACTAGCTTTTACACTACAGGAAAGCCTAACCGGCGGTATAGCAGCTACCTCTTTAAACATAAATGAAACAACACGGCACATATGATTTACTTCTGAGAACTAAGCATTGTGTGCAGAGGTTTTGCGGCTATCTCCTTTCTTTCAGTTTTTGTGCTAACATTCCTATCTGTAAAACTAGCATTTACACTATAGGAAAGCATAACCGGCGGTATAGCTGCTAACTCTTTAAACCGAAGTGAAACAACATGGCATATATGATGTACTTCTGAGAACTAAGCATTGTGTGCAGAGATTTTGCGGCTATCTGCTTTCTTTCAGTTTTTTTGCGAACATTCCTCTCTGTAAAACTAGCCTTTACACTATAGGAAATACTAAACGGCGGTATAGCAGCTAACTCTTTAAACCTAAATGAAAAAACATGGCACATATGATTTACTTCTGAGAACTAAGCATTGTGTGCAGAGATTTTTCAGTTATCTCCTTACTTCAGTTTTGGGGCTAACATTCCTTTGTGTAAAACTAGCATTTACACTATAGGAAAGCATAACCGGCGGTATAGTAGCTAACTCTTTAAACCGAAATGAAAACAACATGGCATTTATGACGTACTCTGAGAACTAAGCATTGTGTGCAGAGATTTTGCAGCTATCTCCTTTCTTTCAGTTTTTGTGCTAACATTCCTATCTGTAAAACTAGACTTTACTCTATAGGAAATCCTAAACGGCGGTATAGCAGCTAACTCTTTAAACCTAAATGAAACAACATGGCACATATGATTTACTTCTGAGAATTAAGCATTATGTGCAGAGATTTTTCAGTTATCTCCTTTACTTCAGTTTTGGTGCTAACATTCCTATCTGTAAAACTAGCATTTACACTATAGGAAAGCATAACCGGTGGTATAGCAGCTAACTCTTTAAACCTAAATGAAACAACATGGCACCTATCATTTACTTCTGAGAACTTAGCATTGTGTGCAGAGATTTTGCGGCTATCTCCTTTCTTTCAGTTTTTGTGCTAACATTCCTCTCTGTAAAACTAGCTTTTACACAATAGGAAAGCCTAACCGGCGGTATAGCAGCTACCTCTTTAAACCTAAATGAAACAACATGGCACATATGATTTACTTCTGAGAACTAAGCATTGTGTGCAGAGATTTTTCAGTTATCTCCTTTACTTCAGTTTTGGGGCTAACATTCCTATGTGTAAAACTAGCATTTACACTATAGGAAAGCATAACCGGCGGTATAGCAGCTAACTCTTTAAACCTAAAAGAAACAACATGGCACATATGGTTTACTTCTGAAAACTAAGCATTGTGTGCAGAGATTTTGCGGCCATCTCCTTTCTTTCAGTTTTTGTGCTAACATTCAAATCTGTAAAACTAGCATTTACACTATAGGAAAGCATAACCGGCGGTATAGCAGCTATCTCTTTAAACCTAAATGAAACAACATGGCATATATGATGTACTTCTGAGAACTAAGGATTGTGTGCAGAGATTTTGCGGCTATCTCCTTTCTTTCAGTTTTTGTGGTAACATTCCTATCTGTAAAACTAGCCTTTACACTATAGGAAACCCTAAACGGCGGTATAGCAGCTAACTCTTTAAACCTAAATGAAACAACATGGCATATATCATGTACTTCTGAGAACTAAGCATTGTGTGCAGAGACTTTGCGGCTATCTCCTTTCTTTCAGTTTTTGTGGTAACTTTCCTATCTGTAAAACTAGCATTTACACTACAGGAAAGCCTAACGGGAGTATAGCAGCTAACTCTTTAAACCTAAATGAAACAACATTGCTCATATGATTTAGTTTTGAGAACTAAGCATTGTGTACAGAGATTTTTCAGCTATCTCCTTTACTTCAGATTTTGTGCTAACATTCATACCTTTATACTCGCATTTACTATATACGAAAGCATAACTGAGTGTATAGCAGCTAATTCTTGAAACCTGAATGAAACAACATGGCACATATGATTTACTTCTGAGAACTAAGCATTGTGCAGAGATTTTGCAGCTATCTCCTTTCTTTCAGTTTTTGTGCTAACATTCCTATCTGTAAAACGAGCTTTTACACTATAGGAAAGCATAACCGGCGGTATAGCAGCTAACTCTTTAAACCTAAATGAAACAACATGGCACATATGATTTACTTCTGAGAACTAAGCATTTTGTGCGGAGATTTTTCAGTTATCTCCTTTACTTCAGTTTTGGGGCTAACATTCCTATGTGTAAAACTAGCATTTACACTGTAGGAAAGCATAACCGGCGGTATTGCAGCTAACTCTTTAAACCTAAAAGAAACAACATGGCACATATGATTTACTTCTGAGAACTAAGCATTGTGTGCAGAGATTTTTCAGCTATCTCCTTTACTTCAGATTTCTTGCTAACATTCATATCTTTATACTCGCATTTACTATATACGAAAGCATAACTGAGTGTATAGCAGCTAATTCTTGAAACCTGAATGTAACAACATGGCACATATGATTTACTTCTGAGAACTAAGCATTGTGTGCAGAGGTTTTGCGGCTATCTCCTTTCTTTCAGTTTTTGTGCTAAAATTCCTATCTGTAAAACTAGCATTTACACAATAGGAAAGCCTAACGGGCAGTATAGCAGCTAACTCTTTAAACCTAAATGAAACAACATGGCACCTATGATTTACTTCTGAGAACTAAGCATTGTGTGCAGAGATTATTCAGCTATCTCCTTTACTTCAGATTTTTGCTAACATTCATATCTGTAAAACTAGCATTTACACTATAGGAAAGCATAACCGGCGGTATAGCAGCTAACTCTTTAACCCTAAATGAAACAACATGGCACATATGCTTTACTTCTGAGAAATAAGCATTGTGTGCAGAGATTTTGCGGCTATCTCCTTTCTTTCAGTTTTTGTGCTAACATTCCTATCTGTAAAACTAGCCTTTACACTATAGGAAAGCATAACCGGCGGTATAGCAGCTAACTCTTTAAACCTAAATGAAACAACATGGCACTTATGATTTACTTCTGAGAACTAAGCATTGTGTGCAGAGATTATTCAGCTATCTCCTTTACTTCAGATTTTGTGCTAACTTTCATATCTGTAAAACTAACATTTACACTATAGGAAAGCATAACCGGCGGTATAGCAGCTAACTCTTTAAACCTAAATGAAACAACATGGCACATATGGTTTACTTCTGAAAACTAAGCATTGTATGCAGAGATTTTGCGGCTATCTCCTTTCTTTCAGTTTTTGTGCTAACATTCCTATCTGTAAAACTAGCTTTTACACTATAGGAAAGCATAACCGACGGTATAGCAGCTAACTCTTTAAACCTAAATGAAACAACATGGCATATATGATGTACTTCTGAGAACTAAGCATTGTGTGCAGAGATTTCGTGGCTATCTCCTTTCTTTCAGTTTTTGTGCTAACATTCCTAACTGTAAAACTAGCCTTTACACTATAGGAAATCCTAAACGGCGGTATAGCAGCTAACTCTTTAAACCTAAATGAAACAACATGGCACATATGATTTACTTCTGAGAATTAAGCATTGTGTGCAGAGATTTTTCAGTTATCTCCTTTACTTCAGTTTTGGTGCTAACATTCCTATCTGTAAAACTAGCATTTACACTATAGGAAAGCATAACCGGCGGTATAGCAGCTAACTCTTTAAACCTAAATGAAACAACATGGCACCTATCATTTACTTCTGAGAACTTAGCATTGTGTGCAGAGATTTTGCAGTTATCTCCTTTCTTTAAGTTTTTGTGCTAACATTCCTATCTGTAAAACTAGCTTTTACACTATAGGAGAGCCTAACCGGCGGTATAGCAGCTACCTCTTTAAACCTAAATGAAACAACATGGCACATATGATTTTCTTCTGAGAACTAAGCATTGTGTGCAGAGATTTTTCAGTTATCTCCTTTACTTCAGTTTTGGGGCTAACATTCCTATGTGTAAAACTAGCCTTTACACCATAGGAAAGCATAACCGGCGGTATAGCAGCTAACTCTTTAAACCTAAATGAAACAACATGGCACATATGGTTTACTTCTGAGAACTAAGCATTGTGTGCAGAGATTTTGTGGCTATCTCTTTTCTTTCAGTTTTTGTGCTAACATTCCTATCTGAAAAACTAGCATTTACACTATAGGAAAGGATAACCGGCGGTATAGCAGCTAACTCTTTAAACCTAAATGAAACAACATGGCACCTATGATTTACTTCTGAGAACTAAGCATTGTGTGCAGAGATTTTTCAGTTGTCTCCTTTACTTCAGTTTTGGTGCTAACATTCCTATCTATAAAACTAGCATTTACACTATAGGAAAGCATAACCGGCGGTATAGCAGCTAACTCTTTAAACCTAAATGAAACAACATGGCACCTATCATTTACTTCTGAGAACTAAGCATTGTGTGCAGAGCTTTTTCAGTTATCTCCTTTACTTCAGTTTTGGTGCTAACATTCATATTTTTATACTCGCATTTACTATATAGGAAAGCAAAACTGAGGGTATAGCAGCTAACTCTTTAAACCTAAATGAAACAACATGGCATATATGATGTACTTCTGAGAACTAAGCATTGTGTGCAGAGATTTTGCGGCTATCTCCTTTCTTTCAGTTTTTCTCCTAACATTCCTATCTGTAAAACTAGCCTTTACTCTATAGGAAATCCTAAACGGCGGTATAGCAGCTAACTCTTTAAACCTAAATGAAACAACATGGCAGATATGATTTACTTCTGAGAACTAAGCATTGTGTGCAGAGATTTTTCAGTTATCTCCTTTACTTCAGTTTTGGGGCTAACATTCCTATGTGTAAAACTTGCCTTTACACTATAGGAAAGCATAACCGGCGGTATAGCAGCTAACTCTTTAATCCTAAATGAAACAACATGGCACTTATGATTTACTTCCGAGAACTAAGCATTGTGTGCAGAGATTTTTCAGCTATCTCCTTTACTTCAGATTTTGTGCTAACATTCATATTTTTATACTCGCATTTACTATATAGGAAAGCATAACTGAGGGTATAGCAGCTAACTCTTTAAACCTAAATGAAACAACATGGCACATATGGTTTACTTCTGAAAACTAAGCATTGTGTGCAGAGATTTTGCGGCTATCTCCTTTCTTTCAGTTTTTGTGCTAACATTCCTATCTGTAAAAGTAGCATTTACACTATAGGAAAGCATAACCGGCGGTATAGCAGCTATCTCTTTAAACCTAAATGAAACAACATGGCATATATGATGTACTTCTGAGAACTAAGCATTGTGTACAGAGATTTTGCGGCTATCTCCTTTCTTTCAGTTTTTGTGCTAACATTCCTTTCTGTAAAACTTGCATTTACACTATAGGAAATCATAACCGGCGGTATAGCAGCTAACTCTTTAAACCTAAATGAAACAACATGGCACATATGATTTACTTCTGAGAACTAAGCATTGTGTGCAGAGATTTTTCAGTTTTCTCCTTTACTTCAGTTTTGGTGCTAACATTCATATTTTTATACTCGCATTTACTATATAGGAAAGCATAACTGAGGGTATAGCAGCTAACTCTTTAAACCTAAATGAAACAACATGGCACATATGGTTTACTTCTGAAAACTAAGAATTGTGTGCAGAGATTTTGCGGCTATCTCCTTTCTTTCAGTTTTTGTGCTAACATTCCTATCTGTAAAACTAGCATTTACACTATAGGAAAGCATAACCGGTGGTATAGCAGCTAACTCTTTAAACCTAAATGAAACAACATGGCATATATGATGTACTTCTGAGAACTAAGCATTGTGTGGAGAGATTTTTCAGCTATCTCCTTTACTTCAGATTTTGTGCTAACATTCATACCTTTATACTCGCATTTACTATATACGAAAGCATAACTGAGTGTATAACAGCTAATTCTTGAAACCTGAATGAAACAACATGGCACATATGATTTACTTCTGAGAACTAAGCATTGTGCAGAGATTTTGCGGCTATCTCCTTTCTTTCAGTTTTTGTGCTAACATTCCTATTTGTAAAACGAGCTTTTACACTATAGGAAAGCATAACCAGCGGTATAGCAGCTACCTCTTTAAACCTAAATGAAACAACATGGCTCATATGATTTACTTCTGGGAACTAAGCATTGTGTGCAGAGATTTTTCAGTTATCTCCTTTACTTCAGTTTTGGGGCTAACATTCCTATGTGTAAAACTAGCATTTACACTGTAGGAAAGCATAACCGGCGGTATAGCAGCTAACTCTTTAAACCTAAATGAAACAACATGGCACGTATGATTTACTTCTGAGAACTAAGCATTGCCTGCAGAGATTTTTCAGTTATCTCCTTTACTTCAGTTGGGGCTAACATTCCTACGTGTAAATCTAGCATTTACACTATAGGAAAGCATAACCGGCGGTATAGCAGCTAACTCTTTAAACCTAAATGAAACAACATGGCCCATATGATTTACTTCTGAGAACTAAGCATTGTGTGCAGAGATTTTTCAGTTATCTCCTTTACTTCAGTTTTGGGGCTAACATTCCTATCTGTAAAACTAGCATTTACACTATAGGAAATCCTAAACGGTGGTATAGCAGCTAACTCTTTAAACCTAAATGAAACAACATGGCAGATATGATTTACTTCTGAGAACTAAGCATTGTGTGCAGAGATTTTTCAGCTATCTCCTTTACTTCAGATTTCTTGCTAACATTCATATCTCTATACTCGCATTTACTATATACGAAAGCATAACTGAGTGTATAGCAGCTAATTCTTGAAACCTGAATGTAACAACATGGCACATATGATTTACTTCTGAGAACTAAGCATTGTGTGCAGAGGTTTTGCGGCTATCTCCTTTCTTTCAGTTTTTGTGCTAAAATTCCTATCTGTAAAACTAGCATTTACACAATAGGAAAGCCTAACGGGCAGTATAGCAGCTAACTCTTTAAACCTAAATGAAACAACATGGCACCTATGATTTACTTCTGAGAACTAAGCATTGTGTGCAGAGATTTTTCAGTTGTCTCCTTTACTTCAGTTTTGGTGCTAACATTCCTATCTATAAAACTAGCATTTACACTATAGGAAAGCATAACCGGCGGTATAGCAGCTAACTCTTTAAACCTAAATGAAACAACATGGCACCTATCATTTACTTCTGAGAACTAAGCATTGTGTGCAGAGCTTTTTCAGTTATCTCCTTTACTTCAGTTTTGGTGCTAACATTCATATTTTTATACTCGCATTTACTATATAGGAAAGCAAAACTGAGGGTATAGCAGCTAACTCTTTAAACCTAAATGAAACAACATGGCATATATGATGTACTTCTGAGAACTAAGCATTGTGTGCAGAGATTTTGCGGCTATCTCCTTTCTTTCAGTTTTTCTCCTAACATTCCTATCTGTAAAACTAGCCTTTACTCTATAGGAAATCCTAAACGGCGGTATAGCAGCTAACTCTTTAAACCTAAATGAAACAACATGGCAGATATGATTTACTTCTGAGAACTAAGCATTGTGTGCAGAGATTTTTCAGTTATCTCCTTTACTTCAGTTTTGGGGCTAACATTCCTATGTGTAAAACTTGCCTTTACACTATAGGAAAGCATAACCGGCGGTATAGCAGCTAACTCTTTAAACCTAAATGAAACAACATGGCACTTATGATTTACTTCCGAGAACTAAGCATTGTGTGCAGAGATTATTCAGCTATCTCCTTTACTTCAGATTTTGTGCTAACATTCATATCTGTAAAACTAGCATTTACACTATAGGAAAGCATAACCGGCGGTATAGCAGCTAACTCTTTAACCCTAAATGAAACAACATGGCACATATGGTTTACTTCTGAGAAATAAGCATTGTGTGCAGAGATTTTGTGGCTATCTCCTTTCTTTCAGTTTTTCTGCTAACATTCCTATCTGTAAAACTAGCCTTTACACTATAGGAAAGCATAACCGGCGGTATAGCAGCTAACTCTTTAAACCTAAATGAAACAACAAGGCACATATGGTTTACTTCTGAGAACTAAGCATTGTGTGCAGAGATTTTGTGGCTATCTCTTTTCTTTCAGTTTTTGTGCTAACATTCCTATCTGAAAAACTAGCATTTACACTATAGGAAATCCTAAACGGCGGTATAGCAGCTAACTCTTTAAACCTAAATGAAACAACATGGCACCTATCATTTACTTCTGAGAACTAAGCATTGTGTGCAGAGATTTTTCAGTTATCTCCTTTACTTCAGTTTTGGGGCTAACATTCCTATGTGTAAAACTTGCCTTTACACTATAGGAAAGCATAACCGGCGGTATAGCAGCTAACTCTTTAAACCTAAATGAAACAACATGGCACATATGATTTACTTCCGAGAACTAAGCATTCTGTGCAGAGATTTTTCAGCTATCTCCTTTACTTCAGATTTTGTGCTAACATTCATATTTTTATACTCGCATTTACTATATAGGAAAGCATAACTGAGGTATAGCAGCTAACTCTTTAAACCTAAATGAAACAACATGGCACATATGGTTTACTTCTGAAAACTAAGCATTGTGTGCAGAGATTTTGCGGCTATCTCCTTTCTTTCAGTTTTTGTGCTAACATTCCTATCTGTAAAAGTAGCATTTACACTATAGGAAAGCATAACCGGCGGTATAGCAGCTATCTCTTTAAACCTAAATGAAACAACATGGAATATATGATGTACTTCTGAGAACTAAGCATTGTGTGCAGAGATTTTGCGGCTATCTCCTTTCTTTCAGTTTTTGTGCTAACATTCCTTTCTGTAAAACTTGCATTTACACTATAGGAAATCATAACCGGCGGTATAGCAGCTAACTCTTTAAACCTAAATGAAACAACATGGCACATATGATTTACTTCTGAGAACTAAGCATTGCGTGCAGAGATTTTTCAGTTTTCTCCTTTACTTCAGTTTTGGTGCTAACATTCATATTTTTATACTCGCATTTACTATATAGGAAAGCATAACTGAGGGTATAGCAGCTAACTCTTTAAACCTAAATGAAACAACATGGCACATATGGTTTACTTCTGAAAACTAAGCATTGTGTGCAGAGATTTTGCGGCTATCTCCTTTCTTTCAGTTTTTGTGCTAACATTCCTATCTGTAAAACTAGCATTTACACTATAGGAAAGCATAACCGGCGGTATAGCAGCTAACTCTTTAAACCTAAATGAAACAACATGGCATATATGATGTACTTCTGAGAACTAAGCATTGTGTGGAGAGATTTTTAAGCTATCTCCTTTACTTCAGATTATGTGCTAACATTCACACCTTTATACTCGCATTTACTATATACGAAAGCATAACTGAGTGTATAGCAGCTAATTCTTGAAACCTGAATGAAACAACATGGCACATATGATTTACTTCTGAGAACTAAGCATTGTGCAGAGATTTTGCGGCTATCTCCTTTCTTTCAGTTTTTGTGCTAACATTCCTATCTGTAAAACGAGCTTTTACACTATAGGAAAGCATAACTGGCGGTATAGCAGCTACCTCTTTAAACCTAAATGAAACAACATGGCTCATATGATTTACTTCTGAGAACAAAGCATTGTGTGCAGAGATTTTTCAGTTACTTTACTTTACTTCAGTTTTGGGGCTAACATTCCTATGTGTAAAACTAGCATTTACACTGTAGGAAAGCATAACCGGCGGTATAGCAGCTAACTCTTTAAACCTAAATGAAACAACATGGCACGTATGATTTACTTCTGAGAACTAAGCATTGCCTGCAGAGATTTTTCAGTTATCTCCTTTACTTCAGTTTTGGGGCAAACATTCCTATGTGTAAAACTAGCATTTACACTATAGGAAAGCATAACCGGCGGTATAGCAGCTAACCCTTTAAACCTAAATGAAACAACATGGCACATATGGTTTACTTCTGAGAAATAAGCATTGTGTGCAGAGATTTTGTGGCTATCTCCTTTCTTTCAGTTTTTGTGCTAACATTCCTATCTGTAAAACTAGCATTTACACTATAGGAAAGCATAACCGGCGGTATAGCAGCTAACTCTTTAAACCTAAATGAAACAACATGGCACATATGATTTACTTCTGAGAACTAAGCATTTTGTGCGGAGATTTTTCAGTTATCTCCTTTACTTCAGTTTTGGGGCTAACATTCCTATGTGTAAAACTAGCATTTACACTATAGGAAAGCATAACCGGCGGTATTGCAGCTAACTCTTTAAACCTAAATGAAACAACATGGCACATATGATTTACTTCTGAAAACTAAGCATTGAGTGCAGAGATTTTTCAGTTATCTCCTTTACTTCAGTTTTGGGGCTAACATTCCTATCTGTAAAACTAGCATTTACACTATAGGAAATCCTAAACGGCGGTATAGCAGCTAACTCTTTAAACCTAAATGAAACAACATGGCACATATGATTTACTTCTGAGAACTAAGCATTGTGTGCAGAGATTTTTCAGCTATCTCCTTTACTTCAGATTTCTTGCTAACATTCATATCTTTATACTCGCATTTACTATATGCGAAAGCATAACTGAGTGTATAGCAGCTAATTCTTTAAACCTGAATGTAACAACATGGCACATATGATTTACTTCTGAGAACTAAGCATTGTGTGCATAGGTTTTGCGGCTATCTCCTTTCTTTCAGTTTTTGTGCTAAAATTCCTATCTGTAAAACTAGCATTTACACAATAGGAAAGCCTAACGGGCAGTATAGCAGCTAACTCTTTAAACCTAAATGAAACAACATGGCACTTATGATTTACTTCTGAGAACTAAGCATTGTGTGCAGAGATTATTCAGCTATCTCCTTTACTTCAGATTTTGTGCTAACATTCATATCTGTAAAACTAGCATTTACACTATAGGAAAGCATAACCGGCGGTATAGCAGCTAACTCTTTAACCCTAAATGAAACAACATGGCACATATGGTTTACTTCTGAGAAATAAGAATTGTGTGCAGAGATTTTGCGGCTATCTCCTTTCTTTCAGTTTTTGTGCTAACATTCCTATCTGTAAAACTAGCCTTTACACTATAGGAAAGCATAACCGGCGGTATAGCAGCTAACTCTTTAAACCTAAATGAAACAACATGGCACTTATGATTTACTTCTGAGAACTAAGCATTGTGTGCAGAGATTATTCAGCTATCTCCTTTACTTCAGATTTTGTGCTAACATTCATATCTGTAAAACTAACATTTACACTATAGGAAAGCATAACCGGCGGTATAGCAGCTAACTCTTTAAACCTAAATGAAACAACATGGCACATATGGTTTACTTCTGAAAACTAAGCATTGTATGCAGAGATTTTGCGGCTATCTCCTTTCTTTCAGTTTTTGTGCTAACATTCCTATCTGTAAAACTAGCTTTTACACTATAGGAAAGCATAACCGGCGGTATAGCAGCTAACTCTTTAAACCTAAATGAAACAACATGGCACCTATCATTTACTTCTGAGAACTTAGCATTGTGTGCAGAGATTTTGCGGCTATCTCCTTTCTTTCAGTTTTTGTGCTAACATTCCTATCTGTAAAACTAGCTTTTACACTATAGGAAAGCCTAACCGGCGGTATAGCAGCTACCTCTTTAAACCTAAATGAAACAACATGGCACATATGATTTACTTCTGAGAACTAAGCATTGTGTGCAGAGATTTTTCAGTTATCTCCTTTACTTCAATTTTGGGGCTAACATTCCTATGTGTAAAACTAGCCTTTACACTATAGGAAAGCATAACCGGCGGTATAGCAGCTAACTCTTTAAACCTAAATGAAACAACAAGGCACATATGGTTTACTTCTGAGAACTAAGCATTGTGTGCAGAGATTTTGTGGCTATCTCTTTTCTTTCAGTTTTTGTGCTAACATTCCTATCTGAAAAACTAGCATTTACACTATAGGAAAGCATAATCGGCGGTATAGCAGCTAACTCTTTAAACCTAAATGAAACAACATGGCACCTATGATTTACTTCTGAGAACTAAGCATTGTGTGCAGAGATTTTTCAGTTGTCTCCTTTACTTCAGTTTTGGTGCTAACATTCCTATCTATAAAACTAGCATTTACACTATAGGAAAGCATAACCGGCGGTATAGCAGCTAACTCTTTAAACCTAAATGAAACAACATGGCACCTATCATTTACTTCTGAGAACTAAGCATTGTGTGCAGAGATTTTGCGGCTATCTCCTTTCTTTCAGTTTTTGTGCTAACATTCCTATCTGTAAAACTAGCCTTTACACTATAGGAAATCCTAAACGGCGGTATAGCAGCTAACTCTTTAAACCTAAATGAAACAACATGGCACATATGATTTACTTCTGAGAACTAAGCATTGTGTGCAGAGATTTTGAAGCTATCTCCTTTACTTCAGATTTCTTGCTAACATTCATATCTTTATACTCGCATTTACTATATACGAAAGCATAACTGAGTGTATAGCAGCTAATTCTTGAAACCTGAATGTAACAACATGGCACATATGATTTACTTCTGAAAACTAAGCATTGTGTGCAGAGGTTTTGCGGCTATCTCCTTTCTTTCAGTTTTTGTGCCAGCATTTCTATCTGTAAAACTAGCGTTTACACAATAGGAAAGCCTAACGGGCAGTATAGCAGCTAACTGTTTAAACCTAAATGAAACAACATGGCACTTATGATTTACTTCTGAGAACTAAGCATTGTGTGCAGAGATTATTCAGCTATCTCCTTTACTTCAGATTTTGTGGTAACATTCATATCTGTAAAACTAGCATTTACACTATAGGAAAGCATAACCGTCGGTATAGCAGCTAACTCTTTAAACCTAAATGAAACAACATGGCACATATGATTTACTTCTGAGAACTAAGCATTGTGTGGAGCTTTTTCAGTTATCTCCTTTACTTCAGTTTTGGGGCTAACATTCCTATGTGTAAAACTAGCATTTACACTATAGGAAAGCATAACCGGCGGTATAGCAGCTAACTCTTTAAACCTAAATGAAACAACATGGCACCTATGATTTACTTCTGAGACCTAAGCATTGTGTGCAGAGATTTTTCAGTTGTCTCCTTTACTTCAGTTTTGGTGCTAACATTCCTATCTGTAAAACTAGCATTTACACTACAGGAAAGCATAACCGGCGGTATAGCAGCTAACTCTTTAAACCTAAATGAAACAACATGGCACCTATCATTTACTTCTGAGAACTAAGCATTGTGTGCAGAGATTTTGCGGCTATCTCCTTTCTTTCAGTTTTTGTGCTAACATTCCTATCTGTAAAACTAGCATTTACACTATAGGAAAGCGTAACCGGCGGTATAGCAGCTACCTCTTTAAACCTAAATGAAACAACATGGCACATATGATTTACTTCTGAGAACTAAGCATTGTGTGCAGAGATTTTTCAGTTGTCTCCTTTACTTCAGTTTTGGTGCTAACATTCCTATCTATAAAACTAGCATTTACACTATAGGAAAGCATAACCGGCGGTATAGCAGCTAACTCTTTAAACCTAAATGAAACAACATGGCACCTATCATTTACTTCTGAGAACTAAGCATTGTGTGCAGAGATTTTGCGGCTATCTCCTTTCTTTCAGTTTTTGTGCTAACATTCCTATCTGTAAAACTAGCCTTTACACTATAGGAAATCCTAAACGGCGGTATAGCAGCTAACTCTTTAAACGTAAATGAAACAACATGGCAGATATGATTTACTTCTGAGAACTAAGCATTGTGTGCAGAGATTTTTCAGCTATCTCCTTTACTTCAGATTTCTTGCTAACATTCATATCTTTTACTCGCATTTACTATATACGAAAGCATAACTGAGTGTATAGCAGCTAATTCTTGAAACCTGAATGTAACAACATGGCACATATGATTTACTTCTGAGAACTAAGCATTGTGTGCAGAGGTTTTGTGGCTATCTCCTTTCTTTCGGTTTTTGTGCTAAAATTCCTATCTGTAAAACTAGCATTTACACAATAGGAAAGCCTAACGGGCAGTATAGCAGCTAAGTCTTTAAACCTAAATGAAACAACATGGCACCTATGATTTACTTCTGAGAACTAAGCATTGTGTGCAGAGATTATTCAGCTATCTCCTTTACTTCAGATTTTGTGCTAACATTCATATCTGTAAAACTAGCATTTACACTATAGGAAAGCATAACCGGCGGTATAGCAGCTAACTCTTTAACCCTAAATGAAACAACATGGCACATATGGTTTACTTCTGAGAAATAAGCATTGTGTGCAGAGATTTTGCGGCTATCTCCTTTCTTTCAGTTTTTGTGCTAACATTCCTATCTGTAAAACTAGCCTTTACACTATAGGAAAGCATAACCGGCGGTAATAGCAGCTAACTCTTTAAACCTAAATGAAACAACATGGCACTTATGATTTACTTCTGAGAACTAAGCATTGTGTGCAGAGATTATTCAGCTATCTCCTTTACTTCAGATTTTGTGCTAACATTCATATCTGTAAAACTAACATTTACACTATAGGAAAGCATAACCGGCGGTATAGCAGCTAACTCTTTAAACCTAAATGAAACAACATGGCACATATGGTTTACTTCTGAAAACTAAGCATTGTATGCAGAGATTTTGCGGCTATCTCCTTTCTTTCAGTTTTTCTGCTAACATTCCTATCTGTAAAACTAGCTTTTACACTATAGGAAAGCATAACTTCCGTATAGCAGCTAACTCTTTAAACCTAAATGAAACAACATGGCATATATGATGTACTTCTGAGAACTAAGCATTGTGTGCAGAGATTTCGTGACTATCTCCTTTCTTTCAGTTTTTTGTGCTAACATTCCTATCTGTAAAACTAGCCTTTACACTATAGGAAATCATAAACGGCGGTATAGCAGCTAACTCTTTAAACCTAAATGAAAGAACATGGCACATATGATTTACTTCTGAGAATTAAGCATTGTGTGCAGAGATTTTTCAGTTATCTCCTTTACTTCAGTTTTGGTGCTAACATTCCTATCTGTAAAACTAGCATTTACACTATAGGAAAAGCATAACCGGCGGTAATAGCAGCTAACTCTTTAAACCTAAATGAAACAACATGGCACCTATCATTTAACTTCTGAGAACTTAGCATTGTGTGCAGAGATTTTGCAGCTATCTCCTTTCTTTCAGTTTTTGTGCTAACATTCCTATCTGTAAAACTAGCTTTTACACTATAGGAAAGCCTAACCGGCGGTATAGCAGCTACCTCTTTAAACCTAAATGAAACAACATGGCACATATGATTTTCTGCTGAGAACTAAGCATTGTGTGCAGAGATTTTTTCAGTTATCTCCTTTACTTCAGTTTTGGGGCTAACATTCCTATGTGTAAAACTAGCCTTTACAGTATAGGAAAGCATAACCGGCGGTATAGCAGCTAACTCTTTAAACCTAAATGAAACAACATGGCACATATGGTTTACTTCTGAGAACTAAGCATTGTGTGCAGAGATTTTGTGGCTATCCCTTTTCTTTCAGTGTTTTGTGCTAACATTCCTATCTGAAAAACTAGCATTTACACTATAGGAAAGCATAACCGGCGGTATAGCAGCTAACTCTTTAAACCTAAATGAAACAACATGGCA
>NW_026688625.1:0-18121 GCF_030445035.2 Dasypus novemcinctus
CCAGCTCCACACGGGTCAAGGAGGCCTGGGGTTTGAACCTTGAACCTCCCATGTGGTAGGTGGACACCCTATCCATTGGGCCAAAACTGCTTTCCTACAGAAGGTGTTTTTTTTTTTTTTTTAAAGATTTATTTTAATTCATCCCCTCCTCCATTGTCTGCTCTGTGTCCATTCGCTGTATGTTCTTCTGTGACTGCTTCTATCCTTATCAGCGGCACCAGGAATCTGTGTCTTTTTGCTGCGTCATCTTGTCGTGTCAGCTCTCTGTGCATGCGGCGCCACTCCTGGGCAGGCTGCACTTTCTTTCGCGCCAATCCACCTGCTCTTCCCTTCGCTGCCCCCTGCTTCTTTCTGTGAAATGCGCTCTTGCTCCAACCCTGCCTGACAGCGGCGGGCTCTTGGTCTTTGGGGGTCATCAGTCTCTGTCTCTGAGGACGTCCCCAAGCCCTGCTGGGGCCCCCAGGGTACTGAGCCTGTCGCCTGTTTTGTGTGGCTCCCCAAACATGCCACATGTTCATGGTTCCTGAGAAAGCTGGCAGACGGCGCTTGTGACCGAGGGACCCCAGAGCTGGAAGGGGACCCTCCATTGCCACCTGTAGGTCTCTTTTCCCAGAAAGTCTTCTGCTGGGGGACCCTGCTGGGGGCAGGAGCTTCTGTGGGGAGTGTGGATGCCCACCTCCCTGGCCTGCACCTTCTCAAGTTGGTCCAGAAGGTGGACTGCTCCCCAGGGAGGGGCCCCTGAAGTCTTGGGGACAGACAACATTAGCTTTATAGGACTCTGGATGTCCTCACTCCCCAAACCACATTCTCTAGGGGAACGATAAATCAAGTCTTAGCAATCGACTCCCCCGACGAGTGCTAAGAAACACAACTCAGGCTGAATCCGGACGCAAACCCAACCAGCACGAGCTCGAGGCTGGAGGCACCGCGAGAAGTCGCACGGCTGTGGCAGCCGCTGGCTCCGCCGACCCCAGCCGCAGCGCAGGAGGCCCGCCTGGGGGAGGCGCTGCAGGGTGCCCTCCCAGCCCCGTGCCGAGCTCCTCCCAGCCCATGGCGCCGACCCTGCGCCTGGCCTCACCTCTGACGCCAGCTCATCGCAGATGTAGCAGTAGCACTGGCTACACATATCAGAGTTTTGGCTAACGGGAAAGGATGTCTCGTTCTCGGTGCGTCTGAAATATGTAAGAATGGAAAAATGAATGAAACCAGAAACCACATATGGCAACCACAAGCCAAGCTCATTTCTTCTCCTAATAAGTTTTCCTTCAAGGGAGAAATTTTGGTAAGAAATTCTAATTCAACAAATGACGTTATTAAAAATCTATGAAACAAAATCATTCCTAGAACTGAAGTTGATAGTCCATTTATTTAGAAGAATATGAAATCCAAATAGACTCTGAAATCCTCTGTAATGGTATAAAGAGTTTACAGTAAAACAAAATACTTTCAATTTAGAAAATCCTGAAAGACTGTAACAGCAAGAGAAGGCACGCTGGGAGCCACAAAACGGTGGCAATGTGACAAATGGCGATGTCAGCGGTGAGCCTCCACGTGCTCAGATGAGCGGTGAGGTGTGCGCCAGGGGGGCTTGGCTGCCACCACCCAGAGTGTGGCATGCTGGGAGGCTGAGGCAGGCGCTAACCAGCCCTCAAGGCCCACACCCGCCAACTCCCCACGACACTCAACCCTGGGGTGAAGTCCTGAGAAGTGAGCATGACTGGAAGGACCGCTTTTGAGTGTAGGGACAAACGTACTCGAAGGGGTGCGTGGGGCAGTCGTATCTCGCGTGCGGCATCACGTTTCCCTTCCTGCAGAAGGTCACCACCAGCCCTGACTCCTCGTCCACCACCTCCTCGGCTCTCTTCACCTCTGGGTCCGGATCCGCTGGAAGGAGGGAAGGAAAGCGCTGCTTGCGGCCAGGGACCAGGTGGCCTCACTGGCCCTCGGGGGGACACCGGAGCCAGCATAAGCTGAGCGCAGAGTCCAAGTCAGCACCATGCCTGACACCAGCTCCAACAGGACCCCCAATTGAGACTAGGACCCGAGGCCCTGGGAGGGTAAGGGGCCGCCGAGGCTACAAGAAGCCCGGCCACAGCTTACCTCCTCCAGGAAGCTTTTCCTGGATTGGCCTGGCGTGCCAGCCCTGCCTGCCCCTGGGCACCCCAGTGCCTTCCTAAATTGTTAACTGTGGCAATTTGAGATTATTTATGAGTTCCAAAAAGAGAGGTCACATTTGTAAACTGGTTTGTTCCTCTGCATGTGATGCCCTTTGATTGTATTAGATTCAGCTGAGCTGTCTGATTAATGTACGTTGAGATTAGGGCTTAGAGGGACAGATGCAGGACAATGTTCATCCTGCCACAGCCCACTGGATGGACTGGGGAGAGTGTGGACGACAATGTGAACTATACTCCATGCGGTGCAGCAGTCTCCAATGTGTACTCACCAAATGCCATCAATGTGCCACAATGATGAAAGCGGCTGTTGACATGCGAGGAGTGGGGGGGGGATAGGGGACCCTCTTGTATTTTTTAATGTGACGTTTCTTATATCTACATATCTTAAAAAAAAAAATTGCTATAAAAAATACAATAAAAAAGATTAGGGCTTAGATTCAACCATGTCATTAGTGTGTGACTCAGCACTGAGTGCCAGCCCCCTTGGTGGGCTGATAAAACAGACTCTCACATGAAGTAGAGACACAAAGAACAGAGGGAGAGAGACAGCTCATTAGCACAGCAGGGGCCCCGGGGAGAGAGAGGAGCCTGATAGTCCACAGCTGAGCTTGTGAAGAGACCAGAGCTGCTGAGCCCAGAAAGGAGCTAGCCCCAGGGAGAGAGGAGCCCTCTGCGAGCCTGCAGCTGAGACCAGAAGAAGCTGGGGCCACGGAGCCCTAAGAGGAAGAGGAAGGCTGGACCCTCGCAGACGTCACCGCCATCTTGCTTCAACACGTGGCAACAGACGTTGGTAGGGAAGTAACTTACGATTTAGGGCCTTGTGACTTTAAGCTTCTACCCAAATAAACGCCCTTTATAAAAGCCCACAGACTGCTGGTACTTTGCCTCGGCGCCCCCTTGGCCGACTCACACAGTAACTCGCAACACTGGTCGTCTAGGGACCCGGATGCAGGGTGACCTAGTTTCAACTCTGGTGGCAAGTCCAGCGACTGTCCCAGAAAGCACAGGCGGAGCGCCCTGGGCCTGCCCTCCTGTGGCCACTGTTAGCCCAGGCGGCTGCGGAATAACACGGCCCTCCCAGGAAGGGTGAGAGCGGCACACTCACCGGAAGGCTCCACCACCTGCACCGAGCCCCCGGCGCCGGCCTCAGTGTCTGTGTCGTCATCGCTGATCCAGACCACAGGCTCCTCGGGGGTGGCGTCTTGGCCGGGCCCCATGGCGCCTAGGAGGAGGAGAGCGCTTGACCCGGGCCCTCAGAGCGCAGTTCATGTCCACAAGGGCAGGGGAGGGTCTTCCCAGGGCAGTGGCCGCCTCGTGCCCCCACCCTTTCTACCTCACATCCTGCGGCGTGAGCAGGGACTACAAACGGGTCTGCTTCTGCAGCTTCGCCCTAGGCCTGCGCACGGGGGAGCCGAGACGCACCCCGCATGCGCAGGACGGACACTAAAGGCCCTGGGCCCTGCACAGGTGCTCCTCGTTCCCCGCACTTCACAGGTACTGCACTTTTCTCACACACTGAAGGCTCGTGGCAACCCTGTGTCCAGCAAGTCTACTGGGGCCATTTCTCACTTTCTGTCCCATTTCTCACAATACCTCAAGACCTTTCTCTTACTGTTGTGTTACAGTGACCTGTGGTTAGTGATCTCTGGGGCTACCATGTAATCATGCTAGGCAGCCATGCACTGCGCTCCCCCGTACATGGCGAGCTTATTCCGTAACGGCTGTCACTGCTCCACTGTCCCGCCGTGCTCTCCTTCAAGTTCAAGTGAAAGAGACTGAGTGAGGAAGGCTTGTCCAAAGCTGAGAAGCCGAACATGAGGCCGCCTGAGCCATAAGTCAAGTTGTGGATACAAAGGAAAAGTCTTCTGAGGAAATTAGAAATGCTATTCTACCGAACTCAGGGACAGAAAGAAAGCAAAAGAGCCTTATTGCTGATTTGGAAAAAGCTTGCATGGACTGGACAGAAGAGCAAACCAGCCACTATGTTCCCTCCAGCCAAAGCCTGATCTGGAGCAAGGCCCAACACTCTTCAATTCTGTGAAGGCTGAGAGATGAGGGAGCTGCAGAAGAAAAGTTTGAAGGGAGCAGAGGTTGGGTTGTGAAGTTTAAATAAACTGTTTCCGTAACATGAAGAGTAAGAGAAAGCAGCAAGTGCCTACAGAGACTGCACCAAGTTATCCAGAAGCTCAAGCTAAGATCGTTGCTGGAGGACCCTGTGGTGGCTGAAGCTGTCTGTACTCCAGAAAAACACATTCTCAAATCTAACCCATTCCTGTGGTGGGACCAATTGTAAGTAGGACCTTGTGAGGAGGGGATTTCAGTAAAGGTGTGACCACCTCAGAGAGGCTGGGTCCTAATCCTACTACTGCAGCCCTTTACAAATAGAACGAAGAGAGAGCAAGAGTGCAAGAAAGCCACAGAAGCGGAGATCAAGGAAACGCAGAAGAAAATGAAGAGGTCAGAGGCACCGCCGCATGCCTTGTGTGGCAGAGGAGCCAAGAATCGCTGGCAGCCCATCTTCAGGAAGAAAACATCACCCTCACTTGGGTATTTTCACGGCCTCAAAACTGTAAGCCAATAAATTCTCCTGGTTGAAGTCACCCACTTTCACGGTGTTTGCCTGAAGCAGCCCAGGGAACTCCAGCAGTGGCTCCACACGAGACAGCCTTCTACTGGAAGATGACATCTAGGACTTTCCTACCTAGAGAGGAAGTCAGGGCCTGGCCTCAAAGCTTCAAGGGACAGGGTGACTCTCTGTGAGGGGCTGATGCAGCTGGGACTGTGAGCTGAAGCCAATGATCTTTTGCCATCTGAAAATCTTAGGGCCATTAAGAAGTATGCTAAATGTACTCGGCCTGTGCTCCCTAAGTTTTGAACAAGAAAGCCTGGAGGGTAGCATATCTGTTTACAGAATGGTTTACTAAATATTTTAAGCCCACTGTTTAAACCTACTGCTCAGAAAAAAAGATTCCTTTCAAAATGTTGCTTTATTTCTTGACAAGGCCACTCAGGATCTCTGATGGAGATGGACGACGAGATGGATGTAGCCCTCATGCTGCCACACACCATCCACGCTGCAGCCCACAGATCCAGGAGTCACTTGGACTCACAAGTCTTATTTAGGACATACATTTCCCAAGGTACAGCTCCCAAAGAGAGTGATTCCTCTGATGGACCTGGGCAGAGTCCACTGGAAACCTCTGGAAAAAATTCACCATTCTAGACGTCACGAAGAACATTCGTGGTTCATGGAGGGAGGTTGAGATATCAACATCAACAGGAGTTTGGAAGAAACCGATTCCAGCCCCCGTGGATGACTCTGAGGGGTTCAAGGCTTCAGGGGAGGAGGTGACTGAGATGTGTGGGGAGGGCAAGAGAACCAGGAGGAGAAGAGGAGGCTGAGGGCGGGACTGAATTGCCACAATGCTACGATAAACCTTGAATGGATGAGGAGTTGCATCTTACGGATGAGCAAAGAGAGTGGTTTCTTGAGATGGAATCTACTCCTGGTGAAGATGCTGTGACCACTGTGGAAATAACGACAAAGAATTTAGAATGTGACATAATCTTAGTTGGTAAAGCAGCAGCAGGCTTTGAGAGAACTGACTCCAACTTTGAAAGAAGTTCTACTGTGGGTAAAATGTTATCAAATGATATTGCATGCTACAGAGACATCTCTGGTGAAGGAAGAGTCAATCAACATGGCAAACTTCACTGCTATCTTGTTCATTTATATTTTTAGGAGGTACTGGGGATTGAACATGGGACCTCATACGTGGGAGCAGGCTTTCAATCACTGAGCTACACCTGCTCCCTGACTACTGTCTTATTTTAGGAAATTGCACAGTGACCCCAACCTTCAGCAACCACCAGCCTGATCAGTCGGCAGCCGTCAACATCGAGGCAGGACCCTCCACCAGCACAAAGACGACTTGCTGAATGCTCAGATGACAGCTACCCGTTTTTACCAATAAGGTGTTTTGTGTTTTTAAAAAGATCTATTTATTTCTCTTCCCTTCCCTCCCGTTGTCTGCTGTGTCCATTTGCTGTGTGTTCTTCTGTGTCTGCTTGCATCCTTGGGGGCACTGCACCGTGAAACTGCGTCTTTTTTTTGTTGCATCATCTTGCTGCATCAGCTCTCCATGTGTGCAGCACCGCTCCTGGAAGAGCTGTGCATTTTTTTTTTTAAAGATTTATTTTTTATTTATTTCTCTCCCCCGCCCCCCAGTTGTCTGTTCTCTGTGTCCATTTGCTGTGTGTTCTTTGCCCACTTCTGTTGTTGTCAGTGACATGGGAATGTGTCTCTTTTTGTTGCGTCATCTTGCTGTGTCAGCTCTCTGTATGGGCAGCGCCATTCCTGGGCAGGCTGAACTTTCTTTTGCGCTGGGTGGCTGTCTTTACGGGGCACGGCTCCTTATGTGGGAGGCACCCCTGCGTGGCAGGGCACTCCTTGCGTGCATCAGCACTGCACGTGGGCCAGCTCCACACAGGTCAAGGAGGCCCAGGGTTTGAACCGCGGACCTCCCGTGTGGTAGACCAAGTCCGCTTCCCCGGGCTGCGCTTTTTTCACATAGGGTGGCCCTTCTTGCGGGGTGCACTCTGTGCGTGGGGCTCCCCTACGCAGGGGCACCCCTGTGTGGCTCGGCACTCCTTGCACACGACAGCACTGCACGTGGGCCAGCTCACCACATGGGTCGGGAGGCCCGGGGTATCGAACCCCAGACTCTCCTATATGGTAGGTGGATGCTCTATCAGTTGAGCCATGTCTGTTTCCCCCAATAAGGTGTTTTTCAGTTAAAGCCGGTATATTGGTTTATTAGACATAATGCTAGTGCACACTTGAGAGAGTACAGTAGGGGGTAAAATGACTTCTATATCCTCTGAGAGACCAAAAACATCACGGGCTGGCTTCACTGCGGGGTCTGGAGTGCACCTGCAACACCGCTGAGGCGAGCCTGTGTGTTCTCCGCTGCCCTCTCCTTTCCACGCGGCCTTTCAAGTGTGAAGACCATTCTGAGCCGTGACACCCGCTCCAGGCAGAGTCTGACGAGCAAAGGGCACTGAGGCCAGAAGGAAAGAGGCAGGGGACAGCCAGCCGGTGAGGAGCGTCCGTGGCTCTGCTGCTGCCAGGGAGGCTGCACCCAAGTGCCAAGCGGTCCCACAGGTCCACGCGTTATGGCCTTTGTCCCTGCTCCCACCCCTCCCACCTCACTCTCCAAAGAAAGGGCCCAGACATGTGGCAGCCAGAACCAAAGACAAAAGCCGCGACGGCAGCCCCCACTCCTGCCGCACCACCCTGTGGCCTGAGCTCACGCGCAGGGCCCACCGCGGCATTTTCCGTGTCTGAGGCACCCTGGGCACTCTCTCCAAGACAGTGGGGGGACTGGGCTATGGCGAGCTCGGGGAGCGCCGGTGTGTGACGGCATTATGTGAAAAAACGTACACATCTCAACTAAAACGTGACGCAGACACATACAGTCAGCACACGCTGTTGGAAAAACGGCGCCAACAGACTTGCTTGCCGCAGGGTTACTGTAAACCTTCAATTTGTGAAAAAGCACAGTATCTGCAAAGCGCTAAAAAGCCGAGTTCAATAAAATGAGGTTATGGCTGGACCACAAAGCCCTCACTGAGGAGACACGAGGGAGGAGAAGCCACACAAACGCCCCGAACCAGGAGCGGTGAACACAAGCGCACAGGACCCGCCCAGGCCCCGGAGCCGCGGGGCCAGGGCCCCTCTCCCCAGGGCACGGCTTCTGACCTCAGTGGACCTTCTCTCGAGAAGGGTAGTAACTGACGCCTCTGCGTGCTGCCACCTCGCCCGTCCCTGCGCGGCCTCAGCGCCCACCCCTCACCAGGCGCCTCTTCCAGGCTCCACACATCCACGCCCCAGGAGGCGCGGGTGGCTTCCCACCCCCCTCGTCCCATCGCAGTCCTCTCCGAGGCTCCTGGTCGCAGGCAGTGGACGAGCCATCCTCCAGCAGGCCCCCCGGGCAATCCACGCTCCTGTCCGGCCACCCGCCCCAGCCCGGCCCCTGCCTGCCCGCCCTCTCCTCCCAGCCCGGGGTCCACGGCGCGGGGGTCCACGGCCCGGGGGCGGCTGCGGGTCCCAGCACCTCCACCCCGGCACCTCCCCAGCTATTATCCCCTCCCCAGCCTCTCCCTCCCCGGCCCCGCCGGCCGCTCCCGGCTCTCAGGCCCCCTTCCCGCCAACTCTGAGCTTGTTCCCAGCGCCTCTGGCCCCAGCCCCTCTGCAAACGCGGCTCTTCCTCCTTACTGTTCTTTCCACCAGAGCCCAGCTGCGGGACCGGTTGCTCAGGGAAGTCTTTCTACTCAGGACCCGTCCCCTGGGCCGATTTCTCTCCGCCTTGCCGATCCCACCAGTTTCCCCCTGTTATGTGTATGTGGACCGCTCACCAGCTATTTCCTTTCCTCTCTGCTGCGCAGCGTCAAAAATTAATAACAGCAAACGCCTACTAGGGCTGGAGCGCCCACAGCGACCACTTCACAGGTGGCGAGCCCGAGGGAGGGAGGACCAGGGGCTTGCCAAGGTCGCCCTGCAGGGCCTGCTTCCCCCGCCGTCGACCCGCGGTCGCACGCGGAGGAGCCTCGAAGGGAGAGCCCCGGGCACTCCGCAACACGCCCTCGGGCAGAGGGCCTCCAGCTCCGGGACGCCGAACTCCGATAACCATGCCCCCTCCCGGCCCTCGTCCCCGCCCCCCTCCGGGCCTCCTGCTCTGGGGCCCCGAACTCCTGACAACCCCGTCCCGGGACGCCGACCCCGGTCCCCTCGCGGTCTCGGTGCCGTCCCACCTCAGGCGAGTCCCGCCGGTGCGCCTCGGCCCCGCTCGCCCGCAGCCGCCGCCGGCACCTCGCCGCTGAGGACGCGCCGGCAAACTTTTCAATTGCTTGCCGCGCCTCGCCCGCCTACTTCCGTCGTGGGCTACCACTTCCGGGTCAAAGCCGGGGTCTCTGTGCGTGGCGACGCGGGCCGCAGCCATCTTGGAGCCGGGAGGCGGGACTGGCGGTGGGTGGGGCGGCCATGTTGGAGTCGGGCACGGGACGCCAAGTGGGGCGGTGCGCGCTGGGCGGTCAGCGCTCGCGTTCGCGGGACGCGCGCCTCGGCGGAGGGGCCCCTCGCCCTGCTCCGGGCGTCTGCGCCTCCGGGGCTGCGACGTCAACCTGCTCCCCTGCAGCCGCAGTCCTGCCCCCGGCGCCCGCCCCGACAGCCTGCGGCCTCCCTGGCGGGCCGAGAGGGTTACTCCCCGGGTCGCCGAGGCGGCCTGAGAGGAGACCTGAAGCCGCGGGGCGGCTTAGGGGCCCTCGTCCCCGAGGGGAATTCCGGGCTCCCGGGGGTCGGCTGAGCGTGTCGCGGGGCCGCCGGGGGCCGCAGTGCCCTGAGCGCTTCCGGGACAGCGGCCTGGGGGCCTGGGCCTGGCGGGCGCCCGGGGTTCTTCTCTGGTTCGGGGGTCGGGGAGCGTCGCTCAGGCCGGGCTGCGCCGGGCAGGTGACGCGGCTTAGGGCTTCCTGTGGACGTGGCCCCGGTGCCAGCTGGCCCCAGGGGCTGGGGGCTTTTAGGGTTACCAGGAGCTCTCACAGCCGCACGGGCCTGAGGAGCCTGACGGGGAGGGGCGGCCAGGTTTGGGGGTTCGGCGTGGGAATCCACGGAAACGGTGTTCCTTGTGTAAGGGTTAAGTTTAGCTTTCACGTAAAAGGGACAAGGAGCCCGCTCCCCTTGGGAGAGGGAGGGCAAGGGGTTTCAGGATTGGGCGCCAAGGATTTGAAAAGTGGCGCCAAAGTGAGGGTGGCCAATGGTGAGAAGTGAGGGCGGGGCCAAGGTGAGGACGGCCAATGGTGAGAAGTGAGGGCGGGGCCAAGGTGAGGGCGGCCAATGGTGAGGACTGAGGGTGGGGCCAAGGTGAGGGCGGCCAATGGTGAGAAGTGAGGGCGGGGCCAAGGTGAGGACGGCCAATGGTGAGAAGTGAGGGTGTGGCCAAAGCAAGGACAGCCAATGGAGAGGTGAGGGCGGGGCCAGGGGTGACCGCGCAGAAGCCCCCGAGCCGGCTCTAGTGTAGGGAACCATTAAGTTAGCGCCCTGGGATAGGCTGTAACCCCAGTCAGTGGGGAGCAGGGGAGGGGCCTGCGGGTTAGGGTTAGGGTATAAATACCACTTTCTCGTTGGGCACGCAGGCCATGTTGGCCACATGGTGCCACTTCTTGCAAGAGCGTTAATAAAATCCTTTTTCCTTCGCAATCGGATGAGCTTTTGTTCTGCAGCTGCAGCTTTCTTCCTAACACCGGCAGGGTCTCCTACCAGGCGTGTGAGGATCCCCTGGGTCTACAGCAAGCGGCGGGCACAAACCTTCCCACCCTTGGCCAGGCACCTCGGGCTCTGGGTGGGCCCAAACCACGAGGGGGCTTCAAGGGTGCAGCAGAGGCTGCAGGAGATGCCTGCCCTCGCCAGGCTGCTGACTTTGGGGGGGTGGCTCATGTTGGGGATGAGCCCGCGTCAGGGGACAGGGTCGAGGTCTGGCAGTCTCCAGCCATCATGGACATGGGGGATGTCCCCACTGCCCCACCAGCCTGGGCTCCCACCGGCTGTTGCTCATGGGAAGAAATGAGAGCCCACAGGGCCGTGTGAGACTCGGCCGGGTGCTGCCCACGGTACAGTGGGGGTGGGGTGTTGGCACGGGGTCACGTGTCGCCTTGAGTGGTGGGACCCGAGGTGGAAGTGTTGGCTGGAAGCAGGTGACAGGAGCTCACACGGGATTGTCCTTGTGCCCAGGCGCCCGCAGCCAGTGTGGGCCCAGGCGAGCCACAGAGTGTTGGGGCCGGGCCGCCTGGGTCCCGCAAATGGGCTGGGGGCTCTGCGCCCTGGGGCCCCACGCCCTGGCGCTCAGCCCTGGGAGCGGGGGAGGCGGGCCTGGCACAGAGAGAGTCTGCGCTGCCGTTTTTTCACGAAGATGGGGGGTCTGCGGGCGGTGGAGCCCGAGGCGCGATTCCCGTGTGGTCACTGGGCAGAGGGCCTGCTGCTGGGCAGGGGTCCTCGCGGGGTGTCTTCACTCTGGGTGAGGGGCCCTGCCCGCTGGAGGGAGGTGCCGAGCCGGGTTCAGCCTCAGGCGCCGCTGGTGGGGCCCCAGGGCCACTGGCCACTGGAGGGGGTGGGGACGAGTGGGCGTCCCCCTGCCCCGGAGGCCGCGTCTGCCCCGCTGAGAGCGGAGAGGCCCTCAAGCCAGCGCGGGGTCACGCGTCCGATTCCTGCGTGGGCCAGTGAGGGCGGGTGGGTGTGAGGCATGGAGGTGCCAGGTGTGTGGCAGGCATGTGGCAGGTGGAGGCCGACGAGGCGGAGAGGGGGCCTCCAGGGGCCCGGCGGCGCCAGGGCAGGAGAGAGACCCCGGCTGGGTGGCAACACAAGACACGCCAGTTAAGATTCTTACAAAGAACTACAATAATTAAAAATCTGCGCAGCCTCCAGGTCTGGGGATGGGGTGGGGGGCCGGGTGGGCCTCTTTGTCTGAGCAGAAGAGGGGCGGCTCCGAGGACTCGAGAGGGAGGCGCGCAGGGCTGCGCCCCGGCCAGGTGGGGACAGCGCTGGTGCTCCAGGTGGACGCCTCCCGCGGCTGAGGCGCCCGGGTGCCCGGCTGGGAGGCAGCCCTCCTGCTGTGCTGGCCCGAGACCCTCCGGAGCCCTCCAGGCCCCCGCCCTGCCCAGCGTGTTTGTGGAGAGTGAGCAGGTGCATCCACACGGGGCACCCGCAGCCAGCAGCGCGGAGTCCCGGTGGGCGCGGAACGGGCATGGCGGGTGCCGGCAGAGAGCCAGGGCCCGTCCTGGCAGCGGGAACCGAAGGCCTCGCAGAAGGGGCAGGGGCAGGGGAGGCCCCGCCCCGGCGCCGACGCGCGGCCCGGGAGGCGGCCCGAGGGGGTGGGCAGGGGAGGCTCCCGGGCGGAACGAGCCTGCCTGGGCGACGAAGAGGCGCTGGACCAGTGTCGGACTGAGCCCACCCGAGATGCGCGCTCGGGCCGCGCTGCGCCGGGGAGCAGGGCCCCGTAGTCCTGCGCGCGAGGGGGGCGGGCCCTGGCCTTCGAGGGGTCCCCAGCCCAGAGCTCTGGCCCCTCTGCTGTGGCCCCTCGGCCCCCCCCCCCCCCAGTGCACCACATCTGTTCTTGTCGAGGATTCCCCGGGAGGGGCCTGGCGCTGACTCACTGCCTCAGCGCGTGTTCCTGAGCCCGTGTCGTCCCGTGGATCCGCGTCAGTCCCGGGGCGTGAAGCGCGGCCCTCGTGCTACGGGCCACGTCTCCCCGTCGCCTCTCGAGGGACCCGTGGTGCCCCCTGCCGCCTGGTCGTGGGTGGGGACGCGGTGGCGCAGCCAGGCCATTCCCGCTCAGGCCCTGCCCTCCGCGCTCCGGGGCTCACGGCTCGCGGCTCCCCACGTCCAGTCGATGCTGGTTTTCGGGGGTTACCCTCGCGGCCGTCCTGGGGGCGCGGTGGTCCCGGGGCGGGTGGCATGCGGGTCCCAGTGGCGGGTGAGGACGACTCCTCTCCTGCGCCTCTGGGCACCTGGAGGAAGGTCTCTGGGCCGTGCCTTGGGGGGCCCCGGGCTGGAGCTGCAGCACGGCGGTCTCCATCCATCTGTCTGCCCGTGTGTACTCTCCTATGGACACGGGTCTGTGGACCAGGGTCCCGCTCCAGTCTGGCCTCGTTTTAACCGGTCACCCCCTCAGACCCTATTTCCAAGACCCCGCTCGCGGGCCTGGGGCGTCGCCTTCCCGTAGCCCGGAGCTGGCGACACGAGCAGAGGTGCCAAGCCGGGCGAGGCGACACGAGCACAGGGGCGCGAGCAACGAGCCGCGCGCCCTCGGCCGCAGCCACGGGCCGCTCCTGCACCCCCGCGGCGCCGCTCCGCGCGTCCGTGCTGCTTGCTGCCCTCGCTGGTGGCCTCTGAGGTCAGGGTGTCCTGGCCGTCCCTGGGAACAAGCCTGCGCCCCGTGAGGGCGGTGCCCGGCTCCTCCGCGCCTCTCTGGGCACGGCGCTGCCCCCACCCCGCCCCTTGTGCTCCCTCGCTTGTGGCCCTGCCCTCGAGGGGCGTGGGGAAAGGGGCGGGGACAGGGAGCCGGCCTCTGCGCCTTCCTCCGCCCGGGGCCCGCCAGAGCGCGCGGGCGGCCTGGACAGCCGGGTCCCCCCACGCACTGCGCATCTCCAAGTGCTTTTCAGGACCTTTCCACCCGTGAACGGGAGAGCAGCCGCGGTGTCACGCTGTGGCCGGCCCGGCGCCCTGCGCGCCCGCCGCCCCTCGCCGCCAGGGGGAGCCCCAGGCCGGCCATCGCGGCCCGGGCCGCGGCGCACGGCGCCTCCCGCCATCCCGTCCTTAAACGGCTCAGGTTGCGAGCACGTGGGGACGCCCGTGGACACGTCGGGGCGGACGCAGATAGCAAGCCTCTTTCCACCTAGAACAGCCGTGCGTGGCCACGCGCTCGCACACTTGGGCGCGGTGCGCTCGCTTCCTGGCACCACCGGGTGGGAGGAGGCGGTGGGGGTCGTCTGTGCGCACCTGGGTGTCCTGGGGACGCTCCTGCAGCCTCATCGGCCTCTGTCTTCAGCCTGTTGAGATGTCCTGCTTCCCGAGTTTCTGGAACGTTCCGTCGCACACCTGTGGGAGAACCAGCTGCCTCATCCTGTCGCTGGTTGATCCGGGACTCCAGGAGGAAGCGACGCAGCACCGGGGCTGCCCTGAGCCAGGCGGCAGGTGTGGGGCGTCCCTGAGTCGGGGCGTCGGGGTGCCAGGATATTGGGGAGTCGGGGCATCAGGGTCTGCGACATCCAGGGAGCAGGGCAGCAGGTGCCTGGTGTTGGGGTGTCTGGTGTCGGGGTGTCTGGTGTTGGGATATCTGGGTGTCCAGGTGTCCAGCTGTTAGGGTGTTCAGTGTTGGGGTGTCCAGGTATCTGGGTGTTGGGGTGTCTGGGGTTGGGGTGTCCAGTATTGGGGTGTCCAGTGTTGGGGTGTCCGGGTGTCGCCTCACCGGCTGTGTGGAGCAGAGGCTTGCCTTTTTGGGCCTTGGGTTCCTCTACAAATGGACACAGTGTCCACTGCGTGTTGGCGTGGAACGTGCTGGAAGGCCTGGCGGGTCCAGCCTAGGCTTGCCGGGCCGCCACCTGCTCTCCGCCCTCCAGGTCTAGAGTTTCGGCTCCTGTGGCTTTAACTTAAATTGCCCGTGGCCCAGCAGCAATGTGGACACCCCTGCTTTCTTTTTTAAACACCTTTTACCATGACGGGGAATTTAAAACATAAAAAATAGAAGAAGCTGGCGCGCCCCGGGGCGTTGCCACTTCAGCGGTTCCTGCTCAGGCCAGGCTGGGTCGCTGGCCGCGCCCGCTCCCGGGACCCTGCCTGCCTCCTGTGCGCCCTGGAGGACGAGGGCCTGGCTCTGTGCACGGCCACCGTGTCTTCTCACCGGAAAATGGGATCGTTTCCTGACGTTCAAGTTGCAGCTGCCCTGAAGTGACGTGAGCGTCTCCATTTCGTTGGAACCAGATCCCGTAAGGCCACACGCGGCTGCTCATTCCTCTGGTCTCTCTTCACCCGTAGCCCTCTTGGCCCCGCTATCTCTTGTGCCATTTGTCCAGGTGTGACCTCCTGCTTGTGGTGGGGCCGGCCTGGTGGGCCTGTCCTACCTGCACCCCACTGGCCAGTGCTGCTCCTCCAGCACCATAGGCACAGCGGACGTGTGTCCACCACCAGCCTGGAGGCACCCAACTGGTGGAGCACCTGGCAGGGCACCCGGTGGGACACACCTGGCCGGAGCACCTAGGTGGGAGCACATGGCAGGGGGCACCTGGCTGGAACACCTGGTGGGAAGCATCTGCTGCGAGCACCTGGCGGGGGCACCTGGTTGTAGCACGTGGCAGGGAATGTCTGGCAGGAAGTACCTGTCTGTGAGCACCTGGAGGGGTTACGTGGCAGGGGGCATCTCTCTGTGAGCACCTGGCGAGGGGCATGCGGTGGGAGCCCTGTGGCCCCTCCAGGCTTGGGGCCTCCCGCAGGGCCGAGCAGAGGCTGCCCATTGGTGCGCTCACCTCTGGCGGGCACCCCCTTCCCAGCCAGCTTGCCCGTCCCCGTGGGGCCTGGGCTCAGAACGTGCCTTCCGGGGCTCTGCCAGGCCCCCCAGCCTTCGGGGCTGCCTCGGGCCTTGGGCCTCCAGGGGAGGCCCTGCTCCAGGCAGAGCAGGTGGGTGGGCGTGGCTGTCTCCGGGCCGGGGTCCCGGCCTTGTGGGGAGCATGTAGGGGGGTGAGCGCCATGCGGGGGGGCACCACGCCCCCACCCCCCACTGAAGGGGCTTGGCCAGGGCGGTGAGGGGTTGCTGAGGAGAGCTGCACCTCTGAGCCTGCCCCCCTTGCCCTGTCTTCCGGCGCTGAGCGGGCTGGGGTCTGGCCCCTCGCACCTGCCGGCCCCTCTGACAGGTGGTTTGCGGGAAGCCCCTTTTCTCCCCGAGGAAAGCACACCCGACTCGGGTTCGGCTGACACGTCTTCAGCTGCGCGGCTCGAGGCCCCCGGCTCTCTGCAGACCCCTCAGCTCGCCGCTGTGCAGGAGGTGCGCCCGACGTGGTGTACACACCTTGTCTGAGGAGCAAGCCAGGGGCCCGGGCGCCTGGGGGTGCGACGCCGCGCTTCTCTCTGCCCTCGGTGGGGGCTCTTGCGAGCCCTCTTCTGACCCTCGCCTCCCCAGCACCTAAAGCAGGAGCAGACCCAGCGCCGGCAGTTCCAGGCGCTGTACTTGGCCGCTCGTCTTCAGAGAAGCAAACCCAGTGTTGGCCGGGCTCGCCTGGACGGCTCCGGTGCGGGTGCGTAGCTGGGCCTCCTGTCCCAAGGCCCCCTGCCTCCACTTCCTCCCGGGTGGGGGGTGGCTTTTGTGTCTGCATCACTGCCCGGAGGTGGCGGGCATTGAGAAGGGAAAGCAGGCTGGCTGCTTCCTGACTGTGTCCCCTGAACCTCCTATGTCTCAGGAGTAGGGCGCCCAAAAGGTCTGTTTGGGGCCAGACTTCCCAGGGTCACATTGCAGTGTTTTCTCCGGGCTGTGGCTTTCCCCTCTTCTGTGAGCTGGGGCTAACAGTCCCCTCCCCGCAGGGAGTGAGGGGTAGGTGGCTTAATGTGTGTACAGGGTCAGCCCACCGTAAGGTTGATGATGGTGACGAAGATGATGGTAGGATGGTGATGATGGGGGTGATGATGGTGATGATGGAAGTGAAGATGGTTATGATAATGGAGAAGATGATGGTGATGATGGTAAAGATGATGGAGATGATGGCGGTGGTGATGATGGTGAGGGTGGTGGTGATGGTGGTATTGGTGGTGGTGATGATGGTGAGGGTGATGATGGTGGTGTTGGTGTTGGTGATGGTGGTGATGGTGGTGGTATGATGATGGAGATGGTGGTGAGGGTGATGATGGTGATGATGGCGATATGGTGATGATGGTGAGGGTGATGGTGATGGTGATGGTGATGATGGTGATGGCGGTGGTAGATCATGGTGGTGATGATGCAGATGGTGGTGGTGGTGGTGGTAGTGGTGGTGACGATGGAGATGGTGGTGATGATGGAGATGGTGGTGGTGGTGGTGGTGGTGGTGGTGGTGGTGACGATGGTGGTGGTGGTGATGATGGTGGTGGTGACGGTGGTGGTGGTGATGATGGAGATGGTGGTGATGGTGGTGGTGGTGATGATGGTGGTGGTGGTGGTGGTGGTGGTGGTGGTGGTGGTGACGATGGTGGTGGTGGTGATGATGGAGATGGTGGTGATGGTGGTGGTGGTGATGATGGAGATGGTGGTGGTGGTGGTGGTGATGATGGTGGTGGTGGTGGTGGTGGTGACGATGGTGGTGGTGGTGATGATGGAGATGGTGGTGATGGTGGTGGTGGTGATGATGGAGATGGTGGTGATGGTGGTGGTGGTGATGGTGGTGGTGGTGGTGGTGGTGGTGGTGACGATGGTGGTGGTGGTGATGATGGAGATGGTGGTGATGGTGGTGGTGGTGATGATGGAGATGGTGGTGGTGGTGGTGATGATGGTGGTGGTGGTGATGATGGAGATGGTGGTGATGGTGGTGGTGGTGATGATGGAGATGGTGGTGATGGTGGTGGTGGTGGTGGTGGTGATGATGGAGATGGTGGTGAGGGTGGTGGTGGTGATGGTGGTGGTGGTGGTGGTGGTGATGATGGAGATGGTGGTGATGGTGGTGGTGGTGATGATGGAGATGGTGGTGATGGTGGTGGTGGTGGTGGTGGTGATGATGGAGATGGTGGTGAGGGTGATGATGGTGATGATGGAGATGGTGGTGGTGGTGATGGTGGTGGTGATGGTGGTGATGGTGGTGATGGTGGTGGTGGTGATGATGGAGATGGTGGTGATGGTGGTGGTGGTGGTGGTGATGGTGGTGGTGGTGATGATGGTGGTGATGGTGGTGGTGGTGGTGGTGGTGATGATGGAGATGGTGGTGATGGCGGTAGTGGTGGTGGTGATGGTGGTGGTGGTGATGATGGAGATGATGGTGATGGTGGTGATGGTGGTGGTGATGATGGTGGTGGTGTGGTGGTGATGGTGGGGTGTGGTGGTGGTGGTGGGTGGTGGTGTGTGGTGGGTGGTGGTGATGGGTGATGGTGGTGATGGTGGTGGTGATGGTGAGGGTGATGGTGGTGGTGTTGGTGATGATGGGGTGGTGGTGATGGTGGGTGGTGGTGATGGTGGTGTGATGGTGTGGGGTGATGGTGGTGGTGTTGGTGATGGTGGTGGTGGTGGTGGTGATGGTGGTGATGGTGGGTGGTGTTGGTGGTGGTGGGTGATGGTGGTGGATGATGGTGGGGGTGGTGGTGGTGGTGGTGATGGTGTGGGGTGTTGGTTGATGGTGATGGTGGTGGTGGTGGTGGTGATGATGGAGATGGTGGTGATGGTGGG
>NW_026688626.1:0-18056 GCF_030445035.2 Dasypus novemcinctus
AATAAGATTCTGAATACACTCAACTATCTTATTTCCCAATTTTTCTCCTCTGGAGTTGGCTGTCATGAATGGAGACACCCACTCACAAGTGAATTTCCTCTTGTCTCACTGCTTCTCCTTTCTCGCCCATAATTAGCAATATCTGTTCAACCCACACAACCATCTGGTTTCTCAGTCATTCAACAATATTTATTCAGCAATACTGTATGGTAAATCCTAAAGTACATTCTGCGAATGAAGAGAAGACAAAGGTACTGTGTTTCCTAACAAACTGTTCACAGTTTTAAAAAGCCAAGAAATGAGCACTCACACAATCCTTAGAAGCCTGCCCCTGGTGCACCTTGTGCCAGATGTCCACCATCCAATACCCTAAAATAGTAACCCTTCCTTATTATATCATCAACAGTGTTTTCTCAAGGATGTATATAAGACATTTAAAATTACACAAAAAATATATAGGGGCTGATAGGCTAAATATAAATCATAATGTAAAACGTAAGATAACTAAAAATATAGAAAATTGTATAGTCTAAAAAATAAACCACAATGTAAACACATATGTTACCTTATTTGAAAGCTATTGTCTCATATCTGTACATCAGTTTTAGTAAATATGGTATGAATGTTAAAAGATTACTGCTGTGGAAGGGAAAAGATATTATGTTGGATATGTGGGATTACTGTATATTGTATATATGAATTACTGTGATCTAAAACTCTTGTGAAGATAAGCTTAATAATTAGAAAAAAGAAAAGGAAAAGATAGGATGTTGAATTTTTCCAAATTAATATGTACTGTATATCTAACCTTTAAACTCATCGCTATATTCCATTTTACTATTAAGGGAACCTGGCAATATATTGGGCATCACTTTTCAGGGAGTTTTGGATCACAGAGAGGTTCAACAATGGCAGGGGAGGAATACTGGTGTGGGATGTTATTGACAGGGGACACATGGTTGACAGGGAGTTCTACAGGGCATATATCCAAGGTACATAAAAATGTTTGGATATTTTCATAGCGGAAACAATTAAAAACAACTGAGAGAGTGCTGAGTTCCTAGCCAGGGAAGCTCTATCACAGTCCCTAAAGGAATAGCAACAATCCCCCAAGTGCAACAACAAAGACAAATAAGAATGAAGGTCTAACAATGAGCCCCTGATACTAATGACTATGCTTGTGAGCCTGTGCACCTGAAATAAGAACAAGGGCTAGAGCAGCAATGTGCCTAAAAGTTACCTCCTGAGAGCCTCCGTGTTACGCAAATATGGCCAGTCTTGAAGCCAAACTCAGCATGTAAATTTGTTGCCTTCCCCCCAGCATGGGACATGAATCCCAGGGATAAGCCTCCCTGGTGCCGAGGGATTAATACCAAGTACCAGCTGATGATGTAACTAGAAAATGACCTTGAATAAAAGGTTCAACTCGGACCAGCAGAATATCTCTGTCTACATATAATAACAGGAGTTAAAAATGCTTTTTGACCTAAATCAAGGGGCAAATGGAAAGGGCAAATGGGTTTATATGGCTATGAGTCCAAAAAGAGCTGGGAGTTTATCAGAGGGGTTGCCCTCATGCACAACTCAGCAGAGTCTTAGAGACAGATAAAGTAGATAGAACCCCAGGTATTGGTTCTTCTGAGGGCTACAGAGACCCACAGGTTTTATGGTCATGGCAGATGGAGTCAAGTGCCATGTCAGTTGGCCCTTCTTTGGAGTTTGTGTTTCTGTGTGATGGAGCTGGACTCAGATGTGATCACTTTTCACAAGTCTTTCCTGTTACTTTACCAGAATTGTAGTTGGTGATGGGGATTAATATATACCCAGGGGATCTGAATCTCTGGACTGACCATATGATAGCCAGGCCCTGAGCCTCAACAGACTTCAGCTCCTACACTGGTTTATTGACTTACCCCACTCAGAGAACATGGAGTTGAAGAAGGTCAACCAGCACACCATGGAGTCAAGAGTGCCTACAACTGAAAGCAGGAGAATTGCATCCAGCATCCATGTGGAATCTAAGCCCCCTGTTGACATAGATGTGGAATGGACACAACCAATCCAAGGTCCACAGGATGTAGGAATAGAATATGGATTAGAGTGGACTTACTGATATTCTACTCATGAACTATTGTGATTAGTAATAGAAGAAAATGTGGCATTGGTGTGGAGAAATTGGCCATGGTGGCTGCTGGGTGTGGGGAATGGGATGAAGAGATGAGCTGTGGAGGCGTTTTTGGGGACTTGGAGTTGTCCTGGGTGGTGCTGCAGGGACAATTAGTGGACATTGTAGGTCCTCCTATGGCCCACTGGATGGAACATGGGAGAGTGTGGGCTATGATGTGGACCATTCAGCATGAGGTGCAGCGATGCTCAGACATGTATTCACCAAATGCAATGAACGTGTCATGATGATGGAGGAGAATGTTGCTATGGGGGGAGTAGTGGGGTGAGGGGAGTAGGGGATATATGGGGACCTCGTATTTTTTGAATGTAATATTAAAAAATGAATAAAGACCAAAAAAGTGGAAATAAAATAAAGATGCAGAATCAGGATTATAGTGAAAAAAAAAAGTGTTTTCTCAACATTATAATTTCAACCACGCACACATCAATCCTGTGTGTTCACCTTTCCACACCGAACATACCCACAATTCCATGGACCAACTGACCCATGTGTTATATTCGTGAGTGTAGAGCAATACAATGAGCAAGAATTGTTGTACACCAATAATGGAGAGGACACTTAGATGTTCTCAAATAGAGGGAGAGTATCTTTCAAGAGCAAGGCTTGCTCCTAATGGGAGATGATAGACCAGTTTGTCAAGCACTCAGCATTGTTGCAAGTATCTATGAATCTTGTCCTTCAAGCAATGAAGCTTGGTTGCCAATGTGGGCCCCAAGGAGAGGGAGAGAGAGAAAAAATAGATGGAAGAGGGGGTAAATGGGGGTAAATGGAAGTGTTCTGTATGATCTTTCAATGATGGATACAGGCCATGATAAATTTCAACAAAAATTTATAAAAGCGTATGGTCTAAATTGTAAACCATATTGTGTACTACTGAGCATGGTTGGTAGCTATCCAATATTTGTACATCAGTTGTAGCAAATGTAACATCCACAAGTAAAAACATCATTGGTGAGGAAGAGGGATGATGTTGGGTATATGGGAGATACCTATATTCTGTGCATGATTTTACTGTGACCTTAAACTTTTTTGAAGATATAATGAAAAATAAAAAAGGCAAGACACTGAGGAAGAAATGAAAGAGATTGCCTTGCCACTATATATATAAGACAACACCTATTAGAGTGATAAAAGGCAAAACCTTAAAAAAAATTATAAAAATTTTCATTTTTGTTTTCTTTATATGAGGTCCTCATATACCCCCTCTATATGAGGTCTCCATATACCCCCCACACCCTCACCACACTCCTCCCCCCATAACAACAATCTCCTCCATCATCATGAGACATTCATTGCATTTGATGAATACATCTCTGAGCACCACTGCACCTCATGGTCAGTGGTCCACACCATAGCGCACACTCCCACATTCCACCCAGTGGGCAATGGGAGGACATACAATGTCTGGTAACTGTCCCTGCAGCACCATCCAGGACAACTCCAAGCCCAAAAATCGCCCCCACATCTCATCTCCTCCCACTCCCTACCCCCAGAAGCCACCATGGCCACTTTCTCCACACCAATGCCATATTTTCTTCGATTACTAATCACAATAGTTCATGAATAGAATATCAGTAAGTCCACTCTAATCCATACTCTATTCCTCCATGCTGTGGACCTTAGAATGGTTGTGTCCACTCCACATATATATCAAGAGGGGGCTTAGAGTCCACATAGATGCCGGATGCACTTCTCCTGCTTTCAGTTGTAGGCTCTCTTGGCTTCCTGGTGTGGTGGTTGACCTTCTTGACCTTCATGTTATCTGAGTGGGGTAAGTCCAATAAACCAGAGTACAGGGGTTGCAAGTCTGTTGGGGCTCAGGGCCTGGCTATCAGATCATCAGTCCAGAGATTCAGGTCCTCTGGGTATACACTAAACCCTAGCACCAACTACAGATCCAGTAAAAGCAACAGGAGAGGCTTGTGGACAAAGAACACATCTGAGGTCAGCTCCATCACACAGAAACACAAACTCCAAAGTAGGGCCATCTGACATGGCACTGAACTCCATCTTCCATTACCATAAAAACCTGTGGGTCTCTGTAGCCCTCAGAAGAACCAATACCTGGGGTTGTATCTACTGTATCTGTCTCTGGGACTCTGCTGAGTTGTGCGTAAGGGCAACCCCTCTAATAAGCTCTCAGCTATTTTGGAGACTCAAAGCCATATAAACTCATTTGTCCTTTCCATTTTCCCCTTTTATTCAGGTCAAAAAACATTTTAACTCCTGGTATTCTACGTAGACTGAGATATTCTGCTGGTCTGAGTTGACCCTTTTATTCAAGGTCATTTTCTAGTTACATCATCAGCTGGTACTTGGTAGTAATCCCTCGGTGCCAGGAAGGCTCATCCCCAGGAGTCATTTCCCACACTGGGGGGAAGACAACACACTTACGTGCTGAGTTTGGCTTTGAGACTGGCCACATTGTAGCAACACGGAGGCTCTCAGGAGGTAACTCTTAGGCACCCTCTAGCTCTAGGCCTTGTTTTTATTTCAGGTGCACAGGCTTAAGAGCATAGTTATTAGTTTCAAGGGCTCATTGTTGGACCTTCCTTCTTTTTTGGTCTTTGCCATTGCACTTGGGGGATTGTTACTGTTCGTTTCAGGATTGTGATAGAACTCCCCTGGCTAGGAACTCAGCACTCCCTTAGTTGTTTTTAATTGTAAGCACTATGAAAATATCCAAACATTTTTATGTACCCTGGATATATGCCCTAGAAAACTCCCTCCCAAACGTGCATCACCTGTCCATAACATCCCACACCAGTATTCCTACCCTGCCATTGTTGAGCTTCTCTGTGATCCAAAACTTCAAAAATGAAGTCAAATATATTGCCAGGTCCATTAATAGTAAAAAGGAACATAGTGATGAGTGTAAAGGTTAGATATAGAATACATATTAATTTAGAAAAAATAACGTACAAATAAATTGGGGAATCAAAAAATTAAAAAATTCAAAGCTTTGTTTTTGATGCTCTGTCTTCCATCACTGCAATAAATGTTGCCCTGTATGCACATTGGCAAGGCAACTTCGTCCGTCTTTTCCTCACTGTCTATGTCCTTTTTTTTCTTTTATTTCCTAATTATTAAGCTTACCTTCACAAAAGTTTTAGGGCACTGTAATTCACATATACAATATACAGTACTCTCACATATCCAACATTAAACTCTTTTCCCTTCCACAGCAATAATTTTTTTACATATTCATACTATATTTACTGAAACTGATGTACAGATATTTACACAATAGCTTTCAAACAAGGTAACATTTCTGTTTACATTGTGGTTTATATTTTAGACTATACAATTTTCTAAATTTTTAGTTATCTTATGTTTTACATTATGATTTACATTTTAGCCTATCAGCCCCTATACATTTTTGGTGTAATTTAACATGTCTTATATCCATCCTTGCAAAACCTTGTGGAACACTTCTATTGCCCACACAGTTATATTGGTTCCATCTATTCAATATTTCTTTCCCCCTCCCATCAGGGCCCACAGTGACAGCCAATCTTCACTGCTTGAAGGGCCATGTACAGAGATACTTGCAACAGTGTTGAGGGCTTGACATGGTCAACTGCCCTAATGCATTGGGTGCTACCATTTCTCTCAAGAGATACAATTTCCTCTAATTGAGAACATCAGTCCTCCCCAGGAAATGGGTATAACTTTGCTCTCATTATATGGGTCTCTATCCAATTATATAACCCGCTATGGCAAAATGAGCACTCACACACTCCCTAGAAGCCTGTTCTGCATCAGATTATTACCTTTGAGCATCTTAAATAGGTAACTTTCCTTATATTTTTGAAAAAGTTTTCTCAGCATTGTATTCTCAACCAAATACCTGAGAATCTCCTATGTTCCTATGTCCCCCCACCGTCCTCCTAATTTCTTGGGCAATATTACCCATCCTCCCATTGCTAGCCCCCCTCAAGTCCACAAAGCCCTACCCAAATTTAGCCCTATGTCCCATTTTACCCCTTCTTTGTGCAAATACCTTCAGCTTATATAGATTTCTCCCATGTAGGTGTCAGCTTACATCTTTCCTCTACCCCCCAATATTCTTTAAACCTATCATCCATTCTCTAGCTCTCTGAGGCAGCTTGGTTTACTTATTTCATATCATTGAGATCATGTAGTATTTGTCCTTCAATGCTTGGGTTGTTTCACTCAGTATAAGGGTCTCAAGATTCATCCATGTTATCACTTGTGTTTGTAGTGTATTCATTCTTAAAGCAGAGTAGCATTCCATTGTATGGATATACCACATTTTATTTATTTATTTATCCATTCATCTGTTGGTGGGCATTTGGGTTGATTCCAACTTTTGGCAATAGTGAACAATGCTGCTATGAACATTGGTGTGCATATATCGGTTTGTGTTCTTGTTTTCAGTTCTACTGGGTATATACCCAGCAGTGGAATTGCTGGGTCATATGGCAAATCTATAGCTAGTTTTTTGAGAAACTGCCAAACTGTCCTCCAGAATGGCTGGATCCTTCTGCATTTCCACCAGCAATGGCTGAGTGTTCCCATTCCTCCACATCCTCTCCAGCACTTGTAGTCCTCTGTGTTTTTGATAGCTGCCAGTCTCATGGGAGTAAGACGATATCTCATTGTAATTTTGATTTGCGTTTCCATAACATCTAGTGATTTTGAGTATTTTTCATATGCTTTTTAGCCATTTGTATTTTTTATTTGGAGAAGTGTCTGTTTAAGTCTTGCCACTTTTTAAGATGTGTAGGTTGTCTTTTTATTTTTTGAGATATAGAAGTTCTTTATATTTGAAGGATATTAGTCTCCTATCATATACATGGTTACCAAATATTTTTTCCCATTGGGTAGGCTCTTTTTTCATTTTCTTGACAAAGTCTTTTGAGGTTCAAAAGGCTCTAATTTTGAAGAAGTCTCATTTATCTATTTGTTCTTTTGCTGCTCGTGTTTTGGGTGTGAAATTCATGAAGTCATTTCCTATTACAAGGTCCTGTAGATGTTTCCCTACCTTGCTTTCTAAGGTCCTTATAGTCTTGGCTCTTATATTTAGGTCTTTGATTCACCTTGAGTTGGTTTTTGTATAAGGTGTGAGTTGGTAATTCCCTTTCAGTGTGTTTGGTGGCCTTCGGAATATCATGTGTCTGTATCTATGAGGATCTATATCAGAATTTTCAAATTGGTTCCATTGATCAGTGTACCTCTCCTTGTGCCAATACCATGCTGTTTTCACCAGTGTACTATGTTTTGAAGTCAGGTAGTGTGATTCCTCCTATTTCATTTTTCTTTTTCAATATATCTTTGGATATTCGTGGCCTCTTTCATTTCCAAATAAATTTCATAGCTAGTTTTTCTAGTTCCTTAAAGAATGCTGTGTTGATTTTTATTGGGATTGTATTGAATGTGTAGATCAGTTTTGGTAGGATAGACATCATACGAATATTTAGCCTTCCTATCCATGAACAGGGAGTATTCTTCCTCTTGTTTAAGTTTTCTTTGGTTTTGTTGAATAGTGTTGTGTAGTTTTCTGTGTATAAATTTTTTACATCTTTAGTTAAATTTAATCCTAGGTATTTGATTTTTAAATTTACTATTGTAAATGGTATTTTTTTCTTGATTGCCTCCTCACATTTTTCATTATTGGTGTACAGACATGCTCCTGATTTTTGCACATTGATTTTATAACCTTCAACATTACTGAACTCATATATAAGTTTTAGAAGTTTCGTTGTAGACTTCTCAGGGTTTTCTATGTATAGGATCATATCATCTGCAAATAGTAAATTTTGACTTCTTCCTTTCCAATTTGAATGCCTTTTATGTCTGATTCTTGCTTCAATGCTCACCCAAGTACTTCTAACAAATATTAAATAGAAGAGGTGATAATGGGTTCCTTCCTTGTCCCTGATTTTAGAGGGAAAGATTTTCAGATTTCAAAAGAGTAAATGATGTTAACTGGAGGTTTTCTTATATATCTTTTATTATGTTCAGAAAGTTTCCCTCTACTCCAATTTTTGCAGTGTTTTTATTAAGAAATAGTGCTGTATTTTGTCAAATGCTGTTTCTGCATCTATAGATATGATCATGTGATTTTTTTCCTTCAATCTGTTTATGTGGTTTTTACATTAATGAATTTTCTTATGGTGACCAATCCTTGCACACCAGGAATGAATTCCACCTGGTCATGGAGTATAATTGATTTATGGTGCTGTTGAATATGATTAGTAAGTATTTTGTTGAGGATTTCCACATCTATGTTCATTAGAGAGATTGGTCTGTAATTTTCCTTTCCTGTGGTGTCTTTGTTTGGCTTTCATATTAGGGTAATTTTGGCATCATAGTATGAGTTATGCAATGTTCTTCTGTTTCAAATTTTTGGAAGAGTTTCAGCAAGATTCGTGTTAGTTCTTTATGGAAAGTTTGGTAGAATTCACCTGTGAAGCCATTTGGCCCAGGGCTCTTAGTTGGGAGGTTTTTAATGACTGACTCTATCTCTTTACTTGTGATTAGTTTGTTGAGATCATCAATTTCTTCTTTCATCAATATAGGCTGGTTATGTATTTCTAGAAATTTGTCCATTTCCTCTGAATTGTCATTTTTGTTGGAATATAGTTTATCAAAGTATCCTCTTATGATAGTCTTTATTTCTGTGGGGCCAGTGGTGATATCTCCTTTGTTATTTCTTATTTTGTGTATTTGCATCTTCTCTATTTTTTTCTTTGTTAGTCTAGCTAAGGGTTTGTCAATTTTATTGATCTTCTCCAAGACCCATCTCTTGGTTTTGTTTATCTTTTCAAGTGCTTTCTTATTTTCTATTTCACTTAGTTCTGCTCTTATCTTTGTTCTTTCTTTCTTTCTTCTTCTGGCAGGGTTACTTTGTTGTTTTTTTCTTAATTCCTCCAAATGTGCAGTTAGTTCCTCAATTTTTCCTCTTTCTTTTTTTTTTGATGTATGAATTTATGGTTCTAAGTTTCACTCTCAGTACTGCTTTGCTGCATCCCATAAGTTTTGGTATGTTGTGTTATCATTTTCATTAGTTTCAAGGCAGTTCTTAATTTCTTTTGAGATTTCCTCTTTGACCCACTGTATTTCTAAGAGTGTGCTGTTTAATTTCCATATCTTGGTGTGAAATCTGGGCCTCTGCCCCTTGCAGATTTTCAGCTTGATAGTGATGTATTAAAGTCCCCCACTATAATTGTAGAGACATCTATTCCTTCCCTTAGTTTCTCCAGTGTTTGCCTCAGATATTTGGAGGTACCCTTGTTAGGAGCATAAATGTTTATAACTGTTCTTTCTGTTTGAATGATTATCCCTTTCACTAATATGTAGTGTCCATATTTGTCTCTCACAAATGTTTTGCATTTAAAGTCTGTTTTGTCTGATATTAACATAGTTACTCCTGCCCTTTTTTGGTTATTATTTGCTTGTAAGATTCTTTTCCAGCCATTCATTTTCAACCTCCTTGAATCCCTGGGTCTAAGATGTTTTTCATGTAGACAAGATATAGATGGATCATACTTTCTTATCCAATTTTCCAGTCTGAGACTCTGGACAGGTGAGTTTAATTCATTGACATTCAGTGTTATCACTTTCAAGGAATTATTTATATTAGCAATTTTTTCTTTGGATTTGTGTTTGTTATATTTTGTTCATTTTTTAAGTCTTTTTAGTTGTTCTTACACTCTCCTCCAACTCTGTCTCTCCTGTTTTTTTCTTTCCTCCTATAGAATTTCCTTTAGTATTTCTTGAAGGGCAGGATTCTTGTTGGCATACTCTATTAATTTCTGTTTATCTGTGAGTATTTGAACACTCTATCATATTTGATAGTTTAGCTGGAAAGAGTATTCTTTTTCGGAATTTTTTTTTTCATTTAGTATCTTGACTATGTCGTAAGACTGCCTTCTTGCCTCCATGGTTTCAGATTAGAAATCAGCACTCAATCTTATGAAGCCTCCTTTGTATGTGTGGTTTTTTTCTATTGCTGCTTTTAGTATTTTCTCTTTGTCTTGAGCATTGGATAATTTGACAATTATATGTCTTTGGGTAGGCCTGTTGGGATTTATGCTATTTAGGGTGCATTGTGCTTCCTGGATGTGGATGTTCATCTCCCTCACTAGGTGTGGGAAGATTTTATCCATTATTTCCTCCAACACCCCTTCTGTTCCCTTTCCCTTCTCTTCTTTTTCTGGGATGCTTATAATGCATATGTTTTCACATTTTGCATTGTCATTCAGGTCCCAAAGTCCCTGTTGAATTTTTTCTCTCTTTTTATCTATCAATTCTACTAACTGTTTGATTTCAGATGTACTGTCTTCCACATCACTAGTTCCTCTCCCTCTTCAAATGTACTGTTATTTGCTGAGAGTGTATTTTTGATTTCTTGGATTATGCTGTTCCTTCCCATCATATCCGTTGCCTTTTTTTTTTTGCATGATTGCAATTTCTCCTGCATGCTCTCCAAGTGTTTTCTTCATATTCTTATCTCTTACTTCACCTCATTAAATTGGCCCTTATTAAATGTTTTGAGAGGTTTAATTACTTGCTTGATGTTCTGCTCTTCTTCCTAATTTTAGTTTGTTCACTGGATTGGGTCATGTTTTCCTGATTATTGGTTTGGCTTATAGATTCTTGTTGCTGTCTGGTCATCATTTTATCTTGCTGGCTTGATTAACTTCTTTGTCTAGTCTCAGGGATAACTAGTTGTTTTTGAGTGTGTGTTAAGTCTTCTCTTTGCCACTTTGTTCTTATTCTATTTCCTTGCTGTTGGCTAAGTTCACTTGAAGTAAAATATTAGGGCAAGTGAAAACAAAACAAGTAAGAAAAGAAAAAAGTAGAATAGTAGTATTGATAGTAAATGTTAGCAGAAGAACCATGTGAGATCTAGGACAATGGGTATTAGACTCATGTAAGCTGTGTAGAGTTAGAACAGTAAGAAAAATGGAGTATCTATAATGAGACAGTAAACTGAATATGGGGAGGAATATGGTATGAATTAAAAGACCAGTGTGGTCAGGAAAGTGGGAAAGAGAAAGGAAAAGACAATAATATGGAGAGCGAATAAAAGACAAAACTACACAAAGGTATTAGAAATGAAAATTGAGGGCTAAATAAAGAGCAGTGGAATGTAAGAGAGACACTAAATGATGGAGGATAAAAAGATGTTGAGGAAAGGGGTTAGCATTGGTAGCCAAAATCAGTACACACAGAAAAGAGGAAATCGAGGATGAGGAAACACAGCAAATGTGAATCACTTCCTGGAACACCTAATATTAAAAAAAGAAGAGAAGGAAAAAAGGGAGGGAAGGGGGGGAAACGGGGGTGGAAATGCAAGCAAGAAAAACAGGAAGATGAAGAAAAAGAAGAAGAGGAGGAGGAGGAGGAGGAGGAGGAGGAGGAGGAGGAAAGGGCTGTGGGGGTATAAAGAGGAAGGAAAAAATAAGAAAATAAACCAATAAAAATGACCAAAATTTCAAGCAAGGAATCCTTTCTGTATTTAAATAAAATGCTTAGGAGTCTGACCTTCCCCCTTTCTCCCTTTCTCACTTCCCTCTCTCCCAGGGCAGCAGGGAAGCTGTGTGAGGTGTCCAGTAGGAGATTCAAGTGGGTCCTTGGTGTACCAAATCACCAGAGAAAATAATGTGTCTTAATTTCCAAAGACAGAGTGCCCCACCTCACCAGGATCCCCAAATATGTTAATGGAAGTTTTCAAAACACATCTTACAGCTATCTCCCTTAGGTGTGCTACAGGAGGGGCAGTTGATTTTCTGACTCCACCTTCTTCCAGACCAAGTTTCCTAACCCAGCATTTTTAGGTAAATAGGGCTTTCTCGGCAGATTTGCCTCTCCTTTCTTCCCCAGCTTTCCCCAAGCCAGCTGGTATGCTCCTCCAAGTTCAAAAAAAAAAGGGGGGTCAGGACCTGAAAATGAACCTGCACTCATTTTGCCCCTCTGCACCTCCCACCCAAACCCTCCAACTCACAGAGTCAGTCCAAAACTGAATGGCTAGTGTGTTCTTTTACTGCAGGGAGCTCTGGATTTGGGAGTGGGAAGTCTGGGATATTGTAGACTTAGGGTATGTAGGTCTGTGGAACGTCCGCTGTGGTGGCTTAGGGGACATGGATCTGGAGACCATGCTTCTGGGGAACACAGGGCCTAGGAATGCCACCACACTACTGACAGCCCAGGGAATGCCTAAGGGGGAAGAGTCCCACCTCTCCACAACTTCCGACCTCGGTGCTAGAAAGCTACAATTCTACCTTAGCAAGCATGATTTCTGTCTCTCCAAATCAATGTCCAAACACCTCCTGCCTTGCAAGTTCCCAAAACAGCCCACTGCAGCAAGATTCGAACCCTACTCAGCTGCTCTTCTGAGGGCGCAATTATGAAGTGCATTCACTCAGATGCCATCTTGCCCCACCCATCAGCTATCATCTTTTAATATCTCCATTGGTTCACCCCAGCTTGTCCTTAAAGGGAAAGTACATCTGCCTCATTATCTAATAAAAGATGAAGAAAAGCATATGCTAGCTCTTCTTTAATCCTCTCCTGGTTAGCCATGTATATCACTCTGGCTGCTTAGATACTCCCAACAGTGAACTCAGACACTTGTTCTTGCTGGATTTGGGAAGTATCAGGTCTCGATGCCAGGTTACCTAAGTTTGTTTTTGCATTACTTTTTCCCTCTGGGTAGTAATGCTAGGAAGCATTTCTACCAGCTGCAAGGCACAAGGCAGAAAGTACAGTGAAGAGAATGCAGCACATATGCAGAGTATGTTGGAAAACCCAGTAATCCCCAAGCTCACTGACTCCAGGAACTCAGACTGGGTGAAACCAGCTTCAATTGAGTCTCTACAGACCCTTCACACACCTTCCATCCTGTGCAAGACACCTGGTCATTCTGGGAGCGGTGTGAAGATAAGTCAGCCTGGTTGTTGTCCACAGCCACCTGTTAAGGCCAACAAGGCAATCCTTAGTATTGTCTTAAAGTTCTTGAGAATTCCAGGGGTGCCATACTAAAGGAACTTGTCCCACGGCTGCTGGAAATCCTGGTGTGCCTGTGCTCCAAGTCACTTTACAGGGCGGGGAGGACAGAAAACCTCCCAGCATGGGATCAGGGCTCCTGCTCCCACACCACGGCTAGCCAGAACCAGCCCGCCATACCCGAGCTTCCTCCCACAGTTGCCTTCAAGCTTGTCCACTTCTGGGATGGTCACAGGGTGCCCTGGTCCACTGTGGCCTTCACTTCTGTGGAAAGCATCACCTCCAGTATGGCTCCTACACTCCTAGGTTAACAAGAAGCCCAAACAATGGCCAGTGATAAAGTTTTCAGTGTTTGGTACTGTGAAAGTTGGATAGCTCTTTAGGTTAAAAATAAACTTGTATCTTCCCACTTCATTGTAGACAAAAGAAAATTCTGGATGGATTTTAAAAGGTGAAAAACAGCTCTAAGGGTCTTCTAATCATCAAAGCAATGGGGAGAAATCACAAAAAAAAATCAACCACTTTTACTATATGTATTAGTCAACTAAAGGGGTACTGATGCAAAGTACCAGAAAGCTGTTGGTATTTACAAAGATTTATTTTGGGTAGAAGCTTACAGTCACATGATCATAAAGTGTAAGTTACTTCCCTTACCAAAGTCTGTTGCCACATGTTGGAGCAAGATGGCTGCTGGTCTCTGTGAGGATTCAGGCTTCTTCTTCACACTCCATGGTCCCAGCTTCTTCTGGTCTCAGATGTAGACTGGCATAAGGCTTGTCTCTCTGTCTGGCACTTGTTACTTTATGGGCTTGGCTTCTCTGCTCTCTCCACAAGGTCAGCTGTAGACCCACAGGTTATCTCTCTTCCCAGGTCTCTGCCATGTCTAAGGAGCCATCTCTATTTCTCTGTGTTCCTCTCCTGTGTGTTTACTTCCCCAAGTTCCAGCATCAAAACTCCAACTACTTCCTTTGCCATGTCTTTTTCTTGCTGAGTCCCTGCCCACCAAGGGGGTGAAGACTCAATGTCCTACTGACATGGGCCATTCAAACCCCTGATCATAATTTAATATGTAAAAATTAAACCTATGAAGTTAATTCAATCTATCATGCCCAGAGGAACAGACCAGTTTACAAACATAATCCAATATCTATGTTTGGAATTCATAAACAATATCAAATGGCTACACTATATAAAAATTAAAGATATTTGAATTAAATCAAATAAAATCCAACAGTTTAAAAAATGTAATGCACCATGGAGAGATCACATTATCTTTAACATACATAACGTAGGATGTTGATTGGCTGAGAGTCACCTCTAGCTAGCAGTGTTATGTCCTCTAGAAGGAAACTTTGTAGGTAAGCCCCTAGACCAGAAGGCCCTTCAGGAACCCAAGGAAGCCCAAGCACCCCACCCACACTCCTGGGATGATGGAAGGTCAATTCTCCAAAGAAGGAACTTGGTCTCCTGTCAGGCAAAGTTCTGGAATCCAGAGGTTCAGAGTTACTGCCCAGCCCACTTGAGGCCAGCTGGCAAGAAAGAAAGATAACATGCTCTCCATCACTCACACCACTTCCATATGCCCAGTAAATTAAGGATTTAGAAGGGAGCTGGGTTCCTGGTCATTCTGTGGCTTAAGTCACTCCTGGCCAGCCCACCCGTGGAACACATATGTGGCTGGAGAACACATAGACCAGGCCTCCAGACACCTGGTGGAGAGGTGGGAGGCACCTTCCTCTCTCACACCTGAAAGCCTGGTGCCAGAGTGGATAGGGCAGTAGGTCAGCCAGCTGGGGGCAGCACTAACAGCAGGGGAACAGGGAAAGGGAAGATCCTCATGGAAGAGGCTGGGCTTGTGCTTTCCTCTGATCCTTCTAGGCTGAGTAAGTCCCTAGGGTTCTTATTCTGAGGGGAAGATCCTAAAGGGGAAGAAGGGACTCAAGAACAGAACATGCAATCACCCTACACTGAATGTGAGGGCAAATGGCACTTTATTTTGTTCCCTAAGCTGGAGAAAATCAGCATAATAGAGTATGATATGCAACATGACAGAAAAATGTCCATTTCTTCTCCTTCTAATTAGTTCTAAAACTCTCTTTAATGTACTAATGATAAGAAAGCAGCAATGCCTGCCTCCCAAACCCTGGATTAGTTACCAGGAGCCTATCATAGCTCAGAATAACCTTCCTTAACAATGCTGGTGGATGTTATCAGAATCTTAGACAGCTCTTCTTTGTGGGGATTTCGTGTCTTCAGAACTTTTGCAGAACAAAATGAAATTTTTTTATCACAGAAAAATAAAGAAAATAATATTCATCACCAGTCAACCTCAGTTAATAACATGGTTATCCATTTCCAACAACTAATCAAACTGAAAAATCTGCTTTTCCTTGATTTGTGTCATCAATTTTTCTTCTTTCCTCTTTTTTTTTTCTTTCACTACTTTATGGATTGAAGCAGAATGTCATTAATAAAACTGATCCAAATTTAGATGCTACCACAAAACGGAGCTTCTGTGTTTATTGGTATTTCATTATTACCATTTCTCAAGGGAGTTCTTGTTTCACAAAGGATGTTGCTTTTAAAACACAAAGCAAGGCTATACTCAGGCAAGACGGCATCTGAGTGAGTGCACCTTATAACCTCTCCTGCAAAGAAGCAGCTGAATAGGGTTGGAATGTTGCTGGACTGGGCTGTTTCAGGCATTTGCAGGGCAGGAGGTGTCTGGATATCAAATTAGTGGCACGGTGAAAAAGAAGATTCGTGTATAATGTAGAATTTTGTGTCTCTTTCATGGAGATTGGAGCTGCTCATACGAAGCTTCCCCCTGGGGTGGGCAGTCCTGGAGACTTTGCTGAACCAGGGAATTCCCAAGACCTGAGTGGGCTATTTGGGGGCTTGCAGGGTGGGAGGTGTCTGGAAGTCAATTTGGTGAGACAGAGATGGAGGCATTCTTGCGAGACGTGGAATTTTTGGTTTCTGACACAGAGATCGGAGCTTCCAGCTAGAGCCCCTCCCACTAGAGCAGACAGCCCATCTACCGCATCCCCAAACTGCTTGTAGTACAGCGGTGCCCCCAGCAGGCTGTTTCAGGGACTTGCAGGATGGGAGGTGTCTGGAAGCCAATTAGACAAAGACGGAGATCTTTGCGAGATGTGGAATTTTGGATTTCTGAGATGGAGCTCAGAGCTTCTGGCTAGAGCCCCTTCTCGTAGGGCTGGCGGCCCATCTGCAGCAGTCCCTGAATTGTCTATAGTACAGTGGCATCCCCAGCAGGCTGTTTCAGGGGCTTGGAGGGCAGGAGGTGTCCTGAAGTTGACTTGGTGAGACAGTGACAGAAGAGACTCTTGTGAGAGGGGGAATTTTGGGTTTCTGACATAGAGGTCAGAGTTTGTGGGCATGACCCCTCCCCATAGGGCTGGTGCCCAGCTGTGGGGATCCCTGAAGGCTGAGTTGCACTGTGGTGCTCCCAGGCTCCCTGTTAACTGGATTTGTGGTTCCCAGGTCTGTGCCCCATAAACCCTGGTGGCTTACACCCCAGAGACTCACACCTCTTGAGTCTGCAATATCACAGACTTCCTATCCCTGAATCCTCCATGCCCTGAGGCCCATCAAGGTCCTTGACTGTCCTAGCCCTTGGCATTTGTGGTTTTTTTTTTTTCCTTTCTTTTTTTTTAACTGTCTTGGTTACTAATATTGCATTATCTCCTGGTCTTTTCTCCCATTGTATCCCCCAAGGTCCTTTTTTGTTTATTGGGTTTTTTTTCTTTCTTTTTTTCTTTTTCTTGCTTGTTTCCCTCTCTTTTCTTTGCCCACCCCTTTTTTCCTTCTCTTTTTTTCTTTTCTCTCTTTTTCTTCCTATTTTATATTATTTTATTTATACAATAGGTGCTGAAGGGAGCGCCTCACATTTGCTGTGTTTCCTCATCCTCCATTTACTCAGTTCTGTGTGAATTGATTTTGGTCACCTACACTAACCTCTTTCCCCCACATCTTTCTATCCACCACCATCTACTGTTGTTCTTACATTCCACCTCCATTTCTTTGGTCCCCAAATTGTCTAACTTTTATTTTCTAATACCTTTGTTCTGTTTTCTGTCTTTTATCCACTCTTGATACTATTGTCTTTCTTTTCTCTTTCCTCTCTCATGAAAACACTGGCCTTTTAATTCATACTATATTCTCCCCATAATCAGTTGACTGTCTCATTACAGTACTTTAATTACTGCTATAACTCTACACAACTTACATGAATCTAATATCCATTCTCCCAGATCTCATATTGTTGCTCTGTTAACATTTATTACCAATACTACTTTAAACATTTTCTCTTCTTATACAATTTCCTTTCCCTGGCCCTAATATTTTCCTTCAAAGTGAACTCATCCAGCAACAAGAAATTAGAATAAGAAGAACAAAGTTACAAAGAGAAGATATGACCCTTATGCAAGAACATCAACTAATTAATCCCCTAGACTAGACAAAGAAACTAAGGATGATTAACTCATGAAGATAAAACGATGGCCAGACAGCGAAAAAAAGCTACAAACCAAAAGAATAATCAGGAAAACATGCTGAATCCAATGAACAAACTAAAAACCAGGAAGGGGCAGAACATTGGACAAGTAATTAAAGATCTCAGAACATATATTAGAGACCAACTTAATGAAGTAAAGGAAGAGTTTAAAAATATGAAGAAAGCACTTGGAAAGGAAATTGCAGACATACACAAAAAGATAACAGATATGATGGGAATGAACACCACAGTTCAAGAAATCAAAAATACACCCGCAGCAAATAGCAGATTAGAAGAGGCAGAGGAGAGAATTAGCAACGTGGAAGGCAGTACATCGGAAATCAAACAGATATTAGAATTCATCGATAAAAAGAT
>NW_026688627.1:0-13962 GCF_030445035.2 Dasypus novemcinctus
CCTGTCCAGAGACAGGCAGAAGCCTGTCTCCTGAGCATGCACGCGCCCAGTGCCAGGCTCAGCCGCAGCCAAAGTGACAGAAGAAGAGGCGTGTGTAGAGAGGCCCCCCTGCAACCGACTCCCCGCTCCCCGTGCAAGAGCACGGATTCCCAAGTAGGGCCCACTGGCAGGGCACTGAGGCCCGGAGCCACCTGCCATCAGCAGCGTAGTCCTGGGTGTCCCCGCAGCCCTCAGGAGCACCGGGGCCTGGGGCTTGATCGACTAGGCGGCTGCGCCTCGGCCAGAAGGGCTATCTGCTTTGGTTTGGAAATCTTGACAGTATCCCTGCGGCATTGCCCGCTATGGTAGCTTGGCACGGCAATCCATAGGAAAATCACCTGGTGGCGTGGCGTGCTCTGGCAGAGCGCAATGTGCTTAAGATGATGGGTTCTCACTTTTTTTCGCCCTCCCCAAAAACGGACGGTTACGACTGGAGGCAAGGCCCAAACAACCCACACGTCCGCTTTGGACGGTCACGATGGCCGCTTAGAATGTACCCGGTCCATGGAACGCCTGGACCTGTAAGCCCACTTGACCGCAGTGCCTGCCTCAAGTGAGCAGAAATGATTTCCACGCAAGTGTCTCAGCACCCAATAGGTAAGCAGTTTCGTTTTGCGTCCCCCGGCCCCAGAGCCGAGAGAAATGCTCGTTCGTTCGTTCGTTCGTTCGTTCGTTCGTTCGTTCGTTCGTTCGTTCGTAGGGTCCCAAACAGGAGGGCGAGAGGAGAAAGGGCAGGCTCATTGCTCGGAGTCGTCGGGGTGCTCTGGGGCCCCTCTCGTCCCAGAAAAGAAACGCAGAGAAAGAGAGGTCATTGACAAGGGTGAGGGAAGCCTCTGGGCCTGTCCTCTCCGGGAGACAGGTGTCTGGAGGCCTGGCCGGGAGCCCAGGCCGAAGCCCGCAGGCCACCGGTGGGAAAGGCCGGGGTTGCCCTGACAAAAGGTGGAGGTGACGGCGATGGGAGACAGCATGTCTGTGACCATTGCCGTGGGAGAGACCTGCAGGGCAACGCCGGCCGGCCCTAGCTAGGCCCCCGCTGGAGGAGGCCTCGGGGACTTTGGTTGGCGAGGAAACCCCCTCTTCGGAGGGGCCCGGCAGGCTGGCCCGGCCCAGACCCTCGGCCTGGGCCAGCTGAGCTATGGCCTGGAGAGGGGGCTCTCCCAGCAGCCCCAGATCTGCCCCAGGGCTCCCTTCCCCCACAGCCCCTTCTGCAAGGGGCCCTGCCCCTCCCCCCGCCTTAGAACTCAGCCCTCTGGCCTCCAGCAAGCGTGAGGAAGGAACTATTCCTATCCAACAGTGGCCCCTAGCGGTGGAAGTTTTGGCTCAGACTTTGGGCAACGGAGCCGCTCTCTGGTTCCTGGAGCTTCTTCAGTCTCTTGGCTTTTCCCCAGACAGACAGGAGGGAACAACTGTCCAGGACACCAGAGCAGAGCTTCTCTCCTAGCCCAGTCCCCACCCAGCAGGCTCCACCCACGTCGGCGACCCCTTCCGTCGCGTCCCCGTGGCCTCCTGGTGGCATTCGGTGTAAACATTTTGGAACCCCGCTTCCCCCAGCGCTGGAGGTTCTCCTGGCAGTGGACGCGCTCCCCGAAAGGGCATTGGGTGGGTTTCGGCAGGATGCCTGTTGGCCGCATCTGTCCCGCCACTGGCACTGGCACTGGCACTGGGGACAACTCCCGAGGGCAGAAAACGCCCCCCGCCCCCATCCATCACAACTGTCTTCCCACTCCCGGGCTCGGGCAGCTCCCGCCAGTGGCCAGCGTCTCCGGAGCAACCGGGCGGGGCGGGGGCGGGGCGAGTGTGCCGGGGGCGCGGCGAGGGGCGCCTGCGCGCCAGGGCGGCGGTGGGCGTGGCCGGCCCAGCGGGCTGCGGCGCCTGCGCTGTGGTCCCGGCACGGCGGGCGTCGGAGAGCGCTCTACCGGCGGCGCGGGAGGCCTAGCGCTTGCCCACCCCCACCCCCACCCCGGGCGCCGGCCGGGCGCCCCGACAGGAGGGGGTGGGGCGGAGGCAGCCGATGGAGCGAGAGGGGGCTTAGATCCCACAGGGCTGTCAGGATGCGACTCTCCCGCCGGCAGGTGTCGGCACTTTTGCTTCCCTCCGCGGTGAGGACCACCTTCTCCTGCCTCTCAGCTGACCTGGGCCGGTCCAACGAACCTGAGCGCAGGTGTTGCACCTGGGCTGAGGCTCAGGTCCCAGCTGGCACGGGGCCTGTCCAGAGACAGGCAGAAGCCTGTCTCCTGAGCATGCACGCGCCCAGTGCCAGGCTCAGCCGCAGCCAAAGTGACAGAAGAAGAGGCGTGTGTAGAGAGGCCCCCCTGCAACCGACTCCCCGCTCCCCGTGCAAGAGCACGGATTCCCAAGTAGGGCCCACTGGCAGGGCACTGAGGCCCGGAGCCACCTGCCATCAGCAGCGTAGTCCTGGGTGTCCCCGCAGCCCTCAGGAGCACCGGGGCCTGGGGCTTGATCGACTAGGCAGCTGCGCCTCGGCCAGAAGGGCTATCTGCTTTGGTTTGGAAATCTTGACAGTATCCCTGCGGCATTGTCCGCTATGGTAGCTTGGCACGGCAATCCATAGGAAAATCACCTGGTGGCGTGGCGTGCTCTGGCAGAGCGCAATGTGCTTAAGATGATGGGTTCTCACTTTTTTTCGCCCTCCCCAAAAACGGACGGTTACGACTGGAGGCAAGGCCCAAACAACCCACACGTCCGCTTTGGACGGTCACGATGGCCGCTTAGAATGTACCCGGTCCATGGAACGCCTGGACCTGTAAGCCCACTTGACCGCAGTGCCTGCCTCAAGTGAGCAGAAATGATTTCCACGCAAGTGTCTCAGCACCCAATAGGTAAGCAGTTTCGTTTTGCGTCCCCCGGCCCCAGAGCCGAGAGAAATGCTCGTTCGTTCGTTCGTTCGTTCGTTCGTTCGTTCGTTCGTTCGTTCGTTCGTAGGGTCCCAAACAGGAGGGCGAGAGGAGAAAGGGCAGGCTCATTGCTCGGAGTCGTCGGGGTGCTCTGGGGCCCCTCTCGTCCCAGAAAAGAAACGCAGAGAAAGAGAGGTCATTGACAAGCGTGAGGGAAGCCTCTGGGCCTGTCCTCTCCGGGAGACAGGTGTCTGGAGGCCTGGCCGGGAGCCCAGGCCGAAGCCCGCAGGCCACCGGTGGGAAAGGCCGGGGTTGCCCTGACAAAAGGTGGAGGTGACGGCGATGGGAGACAGCATGTCTGTGACCATTGCCGTGGGAGAGACCTGCAGGGCAACGCCGGCCGGCCCTAGCTAGGCCCCCGCTGGAGGAGGCCTCGGGGACTTTGGTTGGCGAGGAAACCCCCTCTTCGGAGGGGCCCGGCAGGCTGGCCCGGCCCAGACCCTCGGCCTGGGCCAGCTGAGCTATGGCCTGGAGAGGGGGCTCTCCCAGCAGCCCCAGATCTGCCCCAGGGCTCCCTTCCCCCACAGCCCCTTCTGCAAGGGGCCCTGCCCCTCCCCCCGCCTTAGAACTCAGCCCTCTGGCCTCCAGCAAGCGTGAGGAAGGAACTATTCCTATCCAACAGTGGCCCCTAGCGGTGGAAGTTTTGGCTCAGACTTTGGGCAACGGAGCCGCTCTCTGGTTCCTGGAGCTTCTTCAGTCTCTTGGCTTTTCCCCAGACAGACAGGAGGGAACAACTGTCCAGGACACCAGAGCAGAGCTTCTCTCCTAGCCCAGTCCCCACCCAGCAGGCTCCACCCACGTCGGCGACCCCTTCCGTCGCGTCCCCGTGGCCTCCTGGTGGCATTCGGTGTAAACATTTTGGAACCCCGCTTCCCCCAGCGCTGGAGGTTCTCCTGGCAGTGGACGCGCTCCCCGAAAGGGCATTGGGTGGGTTTCGGCAGGATGCCTGTTGGCCGCATCTGTCCCGCCACTGGCACTGGCACTGGCACTGGGGACAACTCCCGAGGGCAGAAAACGCCCCCCCGCCCCCATCCATCACAACTGTCTTCCCACTCCCGGGCTCGGGCAGCTCCCGCCAGTGGCCAGCGTCTCCGGAGCAACCGGGCGGGGCGGGGGCGGGGCGAGTGTGCCGGGGGCGCGGCGAGGGGCGCCTGCGCGCCAGGGCGGCGGTGGGCGTGGCCGGCCCAGCGGGCTGCGGCGCCTGCGCTGTGGTCCCGGCACGGCGGGCGTCGGAGAGCGCTCTACCGGCGGCGCGGGAGGCCTAGCGCTTGCCCACCCCCACCCCCACCCCGGGCGCCGGCCGGGCGCCCCGACAGGAGGGGGTGGGGCGGAGGCAGCCGATGGAGCGAGAGGGGGCTTAGATCCCACAGGGCTGTCAGGATGCGGCTCTCCCGCCGGCAGGTGTCGGCACTTTTGCTTCCCTCCGCGGTGAGGACCACCTTCTCCTGCCTCTCAGCTGACCTGGGCCGGTCCAACGAACCTGAGCGCAGGTGTTGCACCTGGGCTGAGGCTCAGGTCCCAGCTGGCACGGGGCCTGTCCAGAGACAGGCAGAAGCCTGTCTCCTGAGCATGCACGCGCCCAGTGCCAGGCTCAGCCGCAGCCAAAGTGACAGAAGAAGAGGCGTGTGTAGAGAGGCCCCCCTGCAACCGACTCCCCGCTCCCCGTGCAAGAGCACGGATTCCCAAGTAGGGCCCACTGGCAGGGCACTGAGGCCCGGAGCCACCTGCCATCAGCAGCGTAGTCCTGGGTGTCCCCGCAGCCCTCAGGAGCACCGGGGCCTGGGGCTTGATCGACTAGGCAGCTGCGCCTCGGCCAGAAGGGCTATCTGCTTTGGTTTGGAAATCTTGACAGTATCCCTGCGGCATTGTCCGCTATGGTAGCTTGGCACGGCAATCCATAGGAAAATCACCTGGTGGCGTGGCGTGCTCTGGCAGAGCGCAATGTGCTTAAGATGATGGGTTCTCACTTTTTTTCGCCCTCCCCAAAAACGGACGGTTACGACTGGAGGCAAGGCCCAAACAACCCACACGTCCGCTTTGGACGGTCACGATGGCCGCTTAGAATGTACCCGGTCCATGGAACGCCTGGACCTGTAAGCCCACTTGACCGCAGTGCCTGCCTCAAGTGAGCAGAAATGATTTCCACGCAAGTGTCTCAGCACCCAATAGGTAAGCAGTTTCGTTTTGCGTCCCCCGGCCCCAGAGCCGAGAGAAATGCTCGTTCGTTCGTTCGTTCGTTCGTTCGTTCGTTCGTTCGTTCGTTCGTAGGGTCCCAAACAGGAGGGCGAGAGGAGAAAGGGCAGGCTCATTGCTCGGAGTCGTCGGGGTGCTCTGGGGCCCCTCTCGTCCCAGAAAAGAAACGCAGAGAAAGAGAGGTCATTGACAAGGGTGAGGGAAGCCTCTGGGCCTGTCCTCTCCGGGAGACAGGTGTCTGGAGGCCTGGCCGGGAGCCCAGGCCGAAGCCCGCAGGCCACCGGTGGGAAAGGCCGGGGTTGCCCTGACAAAAGGTGGAGGTGACGGCGATGGGAGACAGCATGTCTGTGACCATTGCCGTGGGAGAGACCTGCAGGGCAACGCCGGCCGGCCCTAGCTAGGCCCCCGCTGGAGGAGGCCTCGGGGACTTTGGTTGGCGAGGAAACCCCCTCTTCGGAGGGGCCCGGCAGGCTGGCCCGGCCCAGACCCTCGGCCTGGGCCAGCTGAGCTATGGCCTGGAGAGGGGGCTCTCCCAGCAGCCCCAGATCTGCCCCAGGGCTCCCTTCCCCCACAGCCCCTTCTGCAAGGGGCCCTGCCCCTCCCCCCGCCTTAGAACTCAGCCCTCTGGCCTCCAGCAAGCGTGAGGAAGGAACTATTCCTATCCAACAGTGGCCCCTAGCGGTGGAAGTTTTGGCTCAGACTTTGGGCAACGGAGCCGCTCTCTGGTTCCTGGAGCTTCTTCAGTCTCTTGGCTTTTCCCCAGACAGACAGGAGGGAACAACTGTCCAGGACACCAGAGCAGAGCTTCTCTCCTAGCCCAGTCCCCACCCAGCAGGCTCCACCCACGTCGGCGACCCCTTCCGTCGCGTCCCCGTGGCCTCCTGGTGGCATTCGGTGTAAACATTTTGGAACCCCGCTTCCCCCAGCGCTGGAGGTTCTCCTGGCAGTGGACGCGCTCCCCGAAAGGGCATTGGGTGGGTTTCGGCAGGATGCCTGTTGGCCGCATCTGTCCCGCCACTGGCACTGGCACTGGCACTGGGGACAACTCCCGAGGGCAGAAAACGCCCCCCGCCCCCATCCATCACAACTGTCTTCCCACTCCCGGGCTCGGGCAGCTCCCGCCAGTGGCCAGCGTCTCCGGAGCAACCGGGCGGGGCGGGGGCGGGGCGAGTGTGCCGGGGGCGCGGCGAGGGGCGCCTGCGCGCCAGGGCGGCGGTGGGCGTGGCCGGCCCAGCGGGCTGCGGCGCCTGCGCTGTGGTCCCGGCACGGCGGGCGTCGGAGAGCGCTCTACCGGCGGCGCGGGAGGCCTAGCGCTTGCCCACCCCCCACCCCCACCCCGGGCGCCGGCCGGGCGCCCCGACAGGAGGGGGTGGGGCGGAGGCAGCCGATGGAGCGAGAGGGGGCTTAGATCCCACAGGGCTGTCAGGATGCGGCTCTCCCGCCGGCAGGTGTCGGCACTTTTGCTTCCCTCCGCGGTGAGGACCACCTTCTCCTGCCTCTCAGCTGACCTGGGCCGGTCCAACGAACCTGAGCGCAGGTGTTGCACCTGGGCTGAGGCTCAGGTCCCAGCTGGCACGGGGCCTGTCCAGAGACAGGCAGAAGCCTGTCTCCTGAGCATGCACGCGCCCAGTGCCAGGCTCAGCCGCAGCCAAAGTGACAGAAGAAGAGGCGTGTGTAGAGAGGCCCCCCTGCAACCGACTCCCCGCTCCCCGTGCAAGAGCACGGATTCCCAAGTAGGGCCCACTGGCAGGGCACTGAGGCCCGGAGCCACCTGCCATCAGCAGCGTAGTCCTGGGTGTCCCCGCAGCCCTCAGGAGCACCGGGGCCTGGGGCTTGATCGACTAGGCAGCTGCGCCTCGGCCAGAAGGGCTATCTGCTTTGGTTTGGAAATCTTGACAGTATCCCTGCGGCATTGTCCGCTATGGTAGCTTGGCACGGCAATCCATAGGAAAATCACCTGGTGGCGTGGCGTGCTCTGGCAGAGCTCAATGTGCTTAAGATGATGGGTTCTCACTTTTTTTCGCCCTCCCCAAAAACGGACGGTTACGACTGGAGGCAAGGCCCAAACAACCCACACGTCCGCTTTGGACGGTCACGATGGCCGCTTAGAATGTACCCGGTCCATGGAACGCCTGGACCTGTAAGCCCACTTGACCGCAGTGCCTGCCTCAAGTGAGCAGAAATGATTTCCACGCAAGTGTCTCAGCACCCAATAGGTAAGCAGTTTCGTTTTGCGTCCCCCGGCCCCAGAGCCGAGAGAAATGCTCGTTCGTTCGTTCGTTCGTTCGTTCGTTCGTTCGTTCGTTCGTTCGTAGGGTCCCAAACAGGAGGGCGAGAGGAGAAAGGGCAGGCTCATTGCTCGGAGTCGTCGGGGTGCTCTGGGGCCCCTCTCGTCCCAGAAAAGAAACGCAGAGAAAGAGAGGTCATTGACAAGCGTGAGGGAAGCCTCTGGGCCTGTCCTCTCCGGGAGACAGGTGTCTGGAGGCCTGGCCGGGAGCCCAGGCCGAAGCCCGCAGGCCACCGGTGGGAAAGGCCGGGGTTGCCCTGACAAAAGGTGGAGGTGACGGCGATGGGAGACAGCATGTCTGTGACCATTGCCGTGGGAGAGACCTGCAGGGCAACGCCGGCCGGCCCTAGCTAGGCCCCCGCTGGAGGAGGCCTCGGGGACTTTGGTTGGCGAGGAAACCCCCTCTTCGGAGGGGCCCGGCAGGCTGGCCCGGCCCAGACCCTCGGCCTGGGCCAGCTGAGCTATGGCCTGGAGAGGGGGCTCTCCCAGCAGCCCCAGATCTGCCCCAGGGCTCCCTTCCCCCACAGCCCCTTCTGCAAGGGGCCCTGCCCCTCCCCCCGCCTTAGAACTCAGCCCTCTGGCCTCCAGCAAGCGTGAGGAAGGAACTATTCCTATCCAACAGTGGCCCCTAGCGGTGGAAGTTTTGGCTCAGACTTTGGGCAACGGAGCCGCTCTCTGGTTCCTGGAGCTTCTTCAGTCTCTTGGCTTTTCCCCAGACAGACAGGAGGGAACAACTGTCCAGGACACCAGAGCAGAGCTTCTCTCCTAGCCCAGTCCCCACCCAGCAGGCTCCACCCACGTCGGCGACCCCTTCCGTCGCGTCCCCGTGGCCTCCTGGTGGCATTCGGTGTAAACATTTTGGAACCCCGCTTCCCCCAGCGCTGGAGGTTCTCCTGGCAGTGGACGCGCTCCCCGAAAGGGCATTGGGTGGGTTTCGGCAGGATGCCTGTTGGCCGCATCTGTCCCGCCACTGGCACTGGCACTGGCACTGGGGACAACTCCCGAGGGCAGAAAACGCCCCCCGCCCCCATCCATCACAACTGTCTTCCCACTCCCGGGCTCGGGCAGCTCCCGCCAGTGGCCAGCGTCTCCGGAGCAACCGGGCGGGGCGGGGGCGGGGCGAGTGTGCCGGGGGCGCGGCGAGGGGCGCCTGCGCGCCAGGGCGGCGGTGGGCGTGGCCGGCCCAGCGGGCTGCGGCGCCTGCGCTGTGGTCCCGGCACGGCGGGCGTCGGAGAGCGCTCTACCGGCGGCGCGGGAGGCCTAGCGCTTGCCCACCCCCACCCCCACCCCGGGCGCCGGCCGGGCGCCCCGACAGGAGGGGGTGGGGCGGAGGCAGCCGATGGAGCGAGAGGGGGCTTAGATCCCACAGGGCTGTCAGGATGCGGCTCTCCCGCCGGCAGGTGTCGGCACTTTTGCTTCCCTCCGCGGTGAGGACCACCTTCTCCTGCCTCTCAGCTGACCTGGGCCGGTCCAACGAACCTGAGCGCAGGTGTTGCACCTGGGCTGAGGCTCAGGTCCCAGCTGGCACGGGGCCTGTCCAGAGACAGGCAGAAGCCTGTCTCCTGAGCATGCACGCGCCCAGTGCCAGGCTCAGCCGCAGCCAAAGTGACAGAAGAAGAGGCGTGTGTAGAGAGGCCCCCCTGCAACCGACTCCCCGCTCCCCGTGCAAGAGCACGGATTCCCAAGTAGGGCCCACTGGCAGGGCACTGAGGCCCGGAGCCACCTGCCATCAGCAGCGTAGTCCTGGGTGTCCCCGCAGCCCTCAGGAGCACCGGGGCCTGGGGCTTGATCGACTAGGCAGCTGCGCCTCGGCCAGAAGGGCTATCTGCTTTGGTTTGGAAATCTTGACAGTATCCCTGCGGCATTGTCCGCTATGGTAGCTTGGCACGGCAATCCATAGGAAAATCACCTGGTGGCGTGGCGTGCTCTGGCAGAGCGCAATGTGCTTAAGATGATGGGTTCTCACTTTTTTTCGCCCTCCCCAAAAACGGACGGTTACGACTGGAGGCAAGGCCCAAACAACCCACACGTCCGCTTTGGACGGTCACGATGGCCGCTTAGAATGTACCCGGTCCATGGAACGCCTGGACCTGTAAGCCCACTTGACCGCAGTGCCTGCCTCAAGTGAGCAGAAATGATTTCCACGCAAGTGTCTCAGCACCCAATAGGTAAGCAGTTTCGTTTTGCGTCCCCCGGCCCCAGAGCCGAGAGAAATGCTCGTTCGTTCGTTCGTTCGTTCGTTCGTTCGTTCGTTCGTTCGTTCGTAGGGTCCCAAACAGGAGGGCGAGAGGAGAAAGGGCAGGCTCATTGCTCGGAGTCGTCGGGGTGCTCTGGGGCCCCTCTCGTCCCAGAAAAGAAACGCAGAGAAAGAGAGGTCATTGACAAGGGTGAGGGAAGCCTCTGGGCCTGTCCTCTCCGGGAGACAGGTGTCTGGAGGCCTGGCCGGGAGCCCAGGCCGAAGCCCGCAGGCCACCGGTGGGAAAGGCCGGGGTTGCCCTGACAAAAGGTGGAGGTGACGGCGATGGGAGACAGCATGTCTGTGACCATTGCCGTGGGAGAGACCTGCAGGGCAACGCCGGCCGGCCCTAGCTAGGCCCCCGCTGGAGGAGGCCTCGGGGACTTTGGTTGGCGAGGAAACCCCCTCTTCGGAGGGGCCCGGCAGGCTGGCCCGGCCCAGACCCTCGGCCTGGGCCAGCTGAGCTATGGCCTGGAGAGGGGGCTCTCCCAGCAGCCCCAGATCTGCCCCAGGGCTCCCTTCCCCCACAGCCCCTTCTGCAAGGGGCCCTGCCCCTCCCCCCGCCTTAGAACTCAGCCCTCTGGCCTCCAGCAAGCGTGAGGAAGGAACTATTCCTATCCAACAGTGGCCCCTAGCGGTGGAAGTTTTGGCTCAGACTTTGGGCAACGGAGCCGCTCTCTGGTTCCTGGAGCTTCTTCAGTCTCTTGGCTTTTCCCCAGACAGACAGGAGGGAACAACTGTCCAGGACACCAGAGCAGAGCTTCTCTCCTAGCCCAGTCCCCACCCAGCAGGCTCCACCCACGTCGGCGACCCCTTCCGTCGCGTCCCCGTGGCCTCCTGGTGGCATTCGGTGTAAACATTTTGGAACCCCGCTTCCCCCAGCGCTGGAGGTTCTCCTGGCAGTGGACGCGCTCCCCGAAAGGGCATTGGGTGGGTTTCGGCAGGATGCCTGTTGGCCGCATCTGTCCCGCCACTGGCACTGGCACTGGCACTGGGGACAACTCCCGAGGGCAGAAAACGCCCCCCGCCCCCATCCATCACAACTGTCTTCCCACTCCCGGGCTCGGGCAGCTCCCGCCAGTGGCCAGCGTCTCCGGAGCAACCGGGCGGGGCGGGGGCGGGGCGAGTGTGCCGGGGGCGCGGCGAGGGGCGCCTGCGCGCCAGGGCGGCGGTGGGCGTGGCCGGCCCAGCGGGCTGCGGCGCCTGCGCTGTGGTCCCGGCACGGCGGGCGTCGGAGAGCGCTCTACCGGCGGCGCGGGAGGCCTAGCGCTTGCCCACCCCCACCCCCACCCCGGGCGCCGGCCGGGCGCCCCGACAGGAGGGGGTGGGGCGGAGGCAGCCGATGGAGCGAGAGGGGGCTTAGATCCCACAGGGCTGTCAGGATGCGGCTCTCCCGCCGGCAGGTGTCGGCACTTTTGCTTCCCTCCGCGGTGAGGACCACCTTCTCCTGCCTCTCAGCTGACCTGGGCCGGTCCAACGAACCTGAGCGCAGGTGTTGCACCTGGGCTGAGGCTCAGGTCCCAGCTGGCACGGGGCCTGTCCAGAGACAGGCAGAAGCCTGTCTCCTGAGCATGCACGCGCCCAGTGCCAGGCTCAGCCGCAGCCAAAGTGACAGAAGAAGAGGCGTGTGTAGAGAGGCCCCCCTGCAACCGACTCCCCGCTCCCCGTGCAAGAGCACGGATTCCCAAGTAGGGCCCACTGGCAGGGCACTGAGGCCCGGAGCCACCTGCCATCAGCAGCGTAGTCCTGGGTGTCCCCGCAGCCCTCAGGAGCACCGGGGCCTGGGGCTTGATCGACTAGGCAGCTGCGCCTCGGCCAGAAGGGCTATCTGCTTTGGTTTGGAAATCTTGACAGTATCCCTGCGGCATTGTCCGCTATGGTAGCTTGGCACGGCAATCCATAGGAAAATCACCTGGTGGCGTGGCGTGCTCTGGCAGAGCGCAATGTGCTTAAGATGATGGGTTCTCACTTTTTTTCGCCCTCCCCAAAAACGGACGGTTACGACTGGAGGCAAGGCCCAAACAACCCACACGTCCGCTTTGGACGGTCACGATGGCCGCTTAGAATGTACCCGGTCCATGGAACGCCTGGACCTGTAAGCCCACTTGACCGCAGTGCCTGCCTCAAGTGAGCAGAAATGATTTCCACGCAAGTGTCTCAGCACCCAATAGGTAAGCAGTTTCGTTTTGCGTCCCCCGGCCCCAGAGCCGAGAGAAATGCTCGTTCGTTCGTTCGTGTCGTTCGTTCGTTCGTTCGTTCGTTCGTTCGTAGGGTCCCAAACAGGAGGGCGAGAGGAGAAAGGGCAGGCTCATTGCTCGGAGTCGTCGGGGTGCTCTGGGGCCCCTCTCGTCCCAGAAAAGAAACGCAGAGAAAGAGAGGTCATTGACAAGGGTGAGGGAAGCCTCTGGGCCTGTCCTCTCCGGGAGACAGGTGTCTGGAGGCCTGGCCGGGAGCCCAGGCCGAAGCCCGCAGGCCACCGGTGGGAAAGGCCGGGGTTGCCCTGACAAAAGGTGGAGGTGACGGCGATGGGAGACAGCATGTCTGTGACCATTGCCGTGGGAGAGACCTGCAGGGCAACGCCGGCCGGCCCTAGCTAGGCCCCCGCTGGAGGAGGCCTCGGGGACTTTGGTTGGCGAGGAAACCCCCTCTTCGGAGGGGCCCGGCAGGCTGGCCCGGCCCAGACCCTCGGCCTGGGCCAGCTGAGCTATGGCCTGGAGAGGGGGCTCTCCCAGCAGCCCCAGATCTGCCCCAGGGCTCCCTTCCCCCACAGCCCCTTCTGCAAGGGGCCCTGCCCCTCCCCCCGCCTTAGAACTCAGCCCTCTGGCCTCCAGCAAGCGTGAGGAAGGAACTATTCCTATCCAACAGTGGCCCCTAGCGGTGGAAGTTTTGGCTCAGACTTTGGGCAACGGAGCCGCTCTCTGGTTCCTGGAGCTTCTTCAGTCTCTTGGCTTTTCCCCAGACAGACAGGAGGGAACAACTGTCCAGGACACCAGAGCAGAGCTTCTCTCCTAGCCCAGTCCCCACCCAGCAGGCTCCACCCACGTCGGCGACCCCTTCCGTCGCGTCCCCGTGGCCTCCTGGTGGCATTCGGTGTAAACATTTTGGAACCCCGCTTCCCCCAGCGCTGGAGGTTCTCCTGGCAGTGGACGCGCTCCCCGAAAGGGCATTGGGTGGGTTTCGGCAGGATGCCTGTTGGCCGCATCTGTCCCGCCACTGGCACTGGCACTGGCACTGGGGACAACTCCCGAGGGCAGAAAACGCCCCCCGCCCCCATCCATCACAACTGTCTTCCCACTCCCGGGCTCGGGCAGCTCCCGCCAGTGGCCAGCGTCTCCGGAGCAACCGGGCGGGGCGGGGGCGGGGCGAGTGTGCCGGGGGCGCGGCGAGGGGCGCCTGCGCGCCAGGGCGGCGGTGGGCGTGGCCGGCCCAGCGGGCTGCGGCGCCTGCGCTGTGGTCCCGGCACGGCGGGCGTCGGAGAGCGCTCTACCGGCGGCGCGGGAGGCCTAGCGCTTGCCCACCCCCACCCCCACCCCGGGCGCCGGCCGGGCGCCCCGACAGGAGGGGGTGGGGCGGAGGCAGCCGATGGAGCGAGAGGGGGCTTAGATCCCACAGGGCTGTCAGGATGCGGCTCTCCCGCCGGCAGGTGTCGGCACTTTTGCTTCCCTCCGCGGTGAGGACCACCTTCTCCTGCCTCTCAGCTGACCTGGGCCGGTCCAACGAACCTGAGCGCAGGTGTTGCACCTGGGCTGAGGCTCAGGTCCCAGCTGGCACGGGGCCTGTCCAGAGACAGGCAGAAGCCTGTCTCCTGAGCATGCACGCGCCCAGTGCCAGGCTCAGCCGCAGCCAAAGTGACAGAAGAAGAGGCGTGTGTAGAGAGGCCCCCCTGCAACCGACTCCCCGCTCCCCGTGCAAGAGCACGGATTCCCAAGTAGGGCCCACTGGCAGGGCACTGAGGCCCGGAGCCACCTGCCATCAGCAGCGTAGTCCTGGGTGTCCCCGCAGCCCTCAGGAGCACCGGGGCCTGGGGCTTGATCGACTAGGCAGCTGCGCCTCGGCCAGAAGGGCTATCTGCTTTGGTTTGGAAATCTTGACAGTATCCCTGCGGCATTGTCCGCTATGGTAGCTTGGCACGGCAATCCATAGGAAAATCACCTGGTGGCGTGGCGTGCTCTGGCAGAGCGCAATGTGCTTAAGATGATGGGTTCTCACTTTTTTTCGCCCTCCCCAAAAACGGACGGTTACGACTGGAGGCAAGGCCCAAACAACCCACACGTCCGCTTTGGACGGTCACG